>NW_022680455.1:0-26410 GCF_004115265.2 Rhinolophus ferrumequinum
TTTATCTCTCTTCAATTTTAAATGATAGCCTTGCTGGACAAAGCAACCTAGGTTGCAGGCCTTTGGTTTTCAGCACTTTGAGTACCTCCTGCCACTCCCTCCTGGCCTGCAAAGTTTCTGTAGAAAAGTCTTTTGATAGTCTTATAGGAGTTCCCTTGTATGTAACCTGCTGTCTTTCTTTTGCTACTTTTGGTATTCTCTCTTTGTCTTTAACATTTGCCATTTTAGGTATAATGTGTCTTGGTGTGGGCCTGTGTGGGTGCATCCTGGTTGGAACTCTCTACACTTCCTGTGCTTGTATGTCAGTTTCCTGCACCAGGTTAAGGAAGTTTTCAGCCATTGTTACTTCAAATATGTTCTGGATCCCTTGCTCCCTCTCTTCACCTTCTGGTATTCCTATGATGTGCATGTTGTTGCGCTTGATGTTATCTCAGAGGTCTCTTAAACCATTTTCATTGTTTTTTATTCTTTTTTCTTTTTGTGGTTCCGCTTGGGTGATCTCTGCTAACTCGTCTTCTAAGTCGCTGATTCGATCCTCTGCCTCATTTAACCTACCGGTAATTCCTTCAAGTGTGTTCTTTATGTCAGTTATTGTTATAGCCCTTGCCTTGTTCTAGCCCTGCCTTTGCTGTCAAAAGTCTATAGGGGCTTTACTTGACTGCCTTTGCAGTACCCTTCTTGGGAGGCAGACAAAAGACTTTTCGTAAAAAGTTCAAGCACCCCCTAACCACCTGCCGCCGGCCCGGCTTGATTTTTTGTTGGTTTCCACCGCTGCTGGTGGTGCTGTGGCTGGAGAGAGAGTCCCCAGGGTGACATTGGGGGGCTGGGCTAAGGATGGTGCTGGAACCAGGGCTGAGCTCGGGAGTGGCGGTCGTGGAGCCTGATCTTTCCTCAGGAGTGGCGGTCCTGGACCCCCGGCTGGGCTCAGGAATGGCGGTCCTGGAGCCTGGTCTGTGCTCAGGAATGGCGGTCGTGGAGCCTGATCTTTCCTCAGGAGTGGTGGTCCTGCACCCCCAGCTGGACTCAGGAATGGCGGTCCTGGAGCCTGATCTTTGCTTGAGAGTGGCGTTCCTGGAGCCCTGGCTGTGCTCGGGAGTGGAGGTCCTGGAGCCCTAGCAGTGCTTGGGAGGAGAGGGCTCAGGGGTGGCGCATTCCTAGACTTCCGGCTGGGCTCAGGAATGGCGGTTGTGGAGCCTGATCTTTCCTCAGGTGTGGCAGTCCTGGACCCCCGGCTGGGCTCAGGAATGGCGGTCCTGGAGCCTGGTCTGTGCTCAGGAATGGCGGTCGTGGAGCCTGATCTTTCCTCAGGAGTGGTGGTCCTGGACCCCCAGCTGGACTCAGGAATGGCGGTCCTGGAGCCTGATCTTTGCTTGAGAGTGGCGTTCCTGGAGCCCTGGCTGTGCTCGGGAGTGGAGGTCCTGGAGCCCCAGCAGTGCTTGGGAGGAGAGGGCTCAGGGGTGGCGTTCCTAGACTTCCGGCTGGGCTCAGGAATGGCGGTTGTGGAGCCTGATCTTTCCTCAGGAGTGGTGGTCCTGGACCCCAGCTGGACTCAGGAATGGCGGTCCTGGAGCCTGATCTTTGCTTGAGAGTGGCGTTCCTGGAGCCCTGGCTGTGCTCGGGAGTGGAGGTCCTGGAGCCCCAGCAGTGCTTGGGAGGAGAGGGCTCAGGGGTGGCGTTCCTAGACTTCCGGCTGGGCTCAGGAATGGCAGTCTGAGATCCTGGCCTGGATGGGGGTAGGGTGGTCCTGGACTGAGAAATGGCTGTGCTGTAATCCTGGGTGTATGTAGGACCGGCAGACTCTTCGGCCTTCTCTCCTGGCTTGTGGTCCATAGGCAGCTGCTCTGCTTGCTGACAACCGGACAACTCGGATTGAACCTCCTGGGCTGGGGAGGGGCTGCGGCTCTGGAACTCAGGGGGATGGAAGGGCTTCACCTTGATTGTACGGTGCTGGTATTTTAAGTTTTGTCTGTGTAAAATGCGGTATGTGGCCAGGATGTTGTTGTATATTTTATTTACCAATGCGTTCTTGATGTCTTCCTCCCCAAAGCCCAGGTTCACCATTTCTTCCATTACCCAGGTATCTATTACATCACTGGGTGGCTCCACGTAGGGCTTCAGCTCTTCCTCTTGGCCCATGTTTATTCAGGGATCTGACATGATGTCCCTCAGATATATTGGATCTGATCTCAGCTTTCTTGAAGAGACCTGTCCCTTGTTGTCAGAGGTGTGTTGAAGTCCCCTACTATGATAGTGTTACTGTTGATCTCTGTCTTTATGTCAGTCAATATCTGTTTTTTATATTTAGGTGCTCCTATGTTGGGTGCATAGAGGTTTACCAGGGTTATGTCCTCTTGTTGGATCGATCCCTTTATTAATATGTAGTTCCCATCTTTGTGTCTTAATATGTTCTTCATTTTAAAGACTATTTTATCAGATATAAGTATTGCAACGCCAGCTTTTTTCTCATTTCCATTTGCATGAAATATCTTTCTCCAACCCTTCACTTTCACCCTGTGTGTCTTTTGATCTGAGGTAAGTCTCTTGTATACAGCATATCCAAGGGTCTTGCTTTCTTATCCACTCAGCCACCCTATGTCTCTTGATTGGAGCATTTAATCTGTTTACATTTAAAGTGATTATTGATAGGTGCATAGTTATTGCCATTTTTAAAATTTGTAGTTAGATTGTTTTCATCTTTCTTCTATTTACAGAAGTCCTTTTAGTATTTCTTGCAATGCTGGCTTGGTGGTAATAAATTCATTTAGCTTATTCTTTTCTGGGAAGCTCTTTATCTCTCCTTCAATTTTAAATGATAGCCTTGCTGGACAAAGCAACCTAGGTTGCAGGCCTTTGGTTTTCAGCACTTTGAGTACCTCCTGCCACTCCCTCCTGGCCTGCAAAGTTTCTGTAGAAAAGTCTTTTGATAGTCTTATAGGAGTTCCCTTGTATGTAACCTGCTGTCTTTCTTTTGCTACTTTTGGTATTCTCTCTTTGTCTTTAACATTTGCCATTTTAGGTATAATGTGTCTTGGTGTGGGCCTGTGTGGGTGCATCCTGGTTGGAACTCTCTACACTTCCTGTGCTTGTATGTCAGTTTCCTGCACCAGGTTAGGGAAGTTTTCAGTCATTGTTACTTCAAATATGTTCTGGATCCCTTGCTCCCTCTCTTCACCTTCTGGTATTCCTATGATGTGCATGTTGTTGCGCTTGATGTTATCTCAGAGGTCTCTTAAACCATTTTCATTGTTTTTTATTCTTTTTTCTTTTTGTGGTTCCGCTTGGGTGATCTCTGCTAACTCGTCTTCTAAGTCGCTGATTCGATCCTCTGCCTCATTTAACCTACCGGTAATTCCTTCAAGTGTGTTCTTTATGTCAGTTATTGTTATAGCCCTTGCCTTGTTCTAGCCCTGCCTTTGCTGTCAAAAGTCTATAGGGGCTTTACTTGACTGCCTTTGCAGTCAAGACCCCTTCTTGGGAGGCAGACAAAAGACTTTTCGTAAAAAGTTCAAGCACCCCGTAACCACCTGCCGCCGGCGCGGCTTGATTTTTTGTTGGTTTCCACGGCTGCTGGTCGTGCTATTGCTGGAGAGAGAGTCCCCAGGGTGACATTGGGGGGCTGGGCTAAGGATGGTGCTAGAACCAGGGCTGAGCTCGGGAGTGGCGGTCCTGGAGCCTGATCTTTCCTCAGGAGTGGTGGTCCTGGACCCCCGGCTGGGCTCAGGAATGGCGGTCGTGGAGCCTGATCTTTCCTCAGGAGTGGCAGTCCTGGACCCCCGGCTGGGCTGAGGAATGGCGGTTGTGGAGCCTGATCTTTCCTCAGGAGTGGCAGTCCTGGACCCCTGGCTGGGCTCAGCCTGATCTTTCCTCAGGAGTGGCAGTCCTGGACCCCTGGCTGGGCTCAGCAATGGCAGTCCAGGAGCCTGATCTTTCCTCAGGAATGGCAGTTGTGGAGCCTGATCTTTCGTCAGGAGTGGCGTACCTGGAGCCCTGGCTGTGCTGCGAAGTGGAGGTCCTGGAGCCCCAGCAGTGCTTGGGAGGGGGGGGCTCAGGGGTGTCGTTCCTAGACTTCCGGCTGGGCTCAGGAATGGCAGTCTGAGATCCTGGCCTGGATGGGGGTAGGGTGGTCCTGGACTGAGAAATGGCTGTGCTGTAATCCTGGGTGTATGTAGGACTGGTAGACTGTCCGGCCTTCTCTCCTGGCTCCTGGTCCATAGGCAGCTGCTCTGCTTGCTGACAACCGGACAACTCGGATTGAACCTCCTGGGCTGGGGAGGGGCTGCGGCTCTGGAACTCAGGGGGATGGAAGGGCTTCACCTTGATTATACGGTGCTGGTATTTTAAGTTTTGTCTGTGTAAAATGCGGTATGTGGCCAGGATGTTGTTGTATATTTTATTTCCCAATGCGTTCTTGATGTCTTCCTCCCCAAAGCCCAGGTTCACCATTTCTTCCATTACCCAGGTGTCTATTACATCACTGGGTGGCTCCACGTAGGGCTTCAGCTCTTCCTCTTGGCCCATGTTTATCCAGGGATCTGACATGATGTCCCTCAGATTGTCTCTCTGTCTAGGGTGGAGGTTTAGCAGTTTCTGCAGGAGGTTTGCCACTTGAGTGGACAGATAGGTTGGCACGAAATACTGCCCGTTGCGTATCTTCATCATCAGCACTGGCCAGCTCGCCGTATCAACAGGTTCCATGTTCGTCAGCATCTCGTAGAGCACCATGCCCAGGCTCCAGATGTCCGCGGCACAACCGTCGTACGGTTTGCGCAGGAACAGTTCTGGGGCTGTATAAATGAGAGTGCCGCAAAGCTTGCTGAGCTGATGGATGTTGGAGGATGCGCCAAGTCCAAAATCTACAAGTGTCGCGTTCATGCGGGAGTCTAGCAGCACGTTTTCTGGCTTCAGGTCCCTGTGAGCGACGCCCTTCTCGTGGCAGTAGTGCACCGCTGACACCAGCTGCCGGAAGACGCCGCGGGCCGTGTCCTCAGACATGGGGCCGTTGTCCGTGAGGTAGTCCAGCATGTCCCCTCCGGGCACGAACTCCATGACCAGGTAGAGGGATTCGTCGGCGATGATCACGTGGAACAGCTGCACGATGTTAGGATGCTGCAGGTCTGCCATGCAGCGGGCTTCTTGCAGGAGAGAGCTGCGCGTCTGGTCGGAGACCTGTTTTTTGATGACTTTCACGGCCACCTTTGTCTGTGTGAGGATGTGCGTGCCCACCACCACATTGCCGAAGGAGCCCTCACCGATGGATCCATTGAGCTCGTAATGGGCAGTGGGGGGCTCCTGGTCAACACGGATGTCTGTGGAGTCACGTGACATGGTGACCCCTCCTCCCCTCAGCTACACTCACTGACGCTCACTACGCTCTCCAACTGTGCCCAAAAACAGTAACTGCGCTAACTACGCTGACTAAATATACTAACTGTATCAACAATGTTACTAAGTATCCTAATAATAATAACTATACCAACTATGCTGACTAAATATACTATCAAAAATGAGACCAAGGAAACAAGAGGGAAGGGAAAAAAATAAAACGGGGGGGGGCTAATAAACAATAACTATGCTAGCTGCACTGACTAAATATAACTGTACTAACAACACTAAGTAATAATACTAAGTAAACAAATGAAACCAAGGAAACAAGAGGGAAGGGAGAAAATAAAACGGGGGGGGGCTAATAAACAATAACTATGCTAACTGCACTGACTAAATATAACTGTACTAACAACACTAAGTAATAATACTAAGTAAACAAATGAAACCAAGGAAACAAGAGGGAAGGGAGAAAATAAAACGGGGGGGGGCTAATAAACAATAACTATGCTAACTGCACTGACTAAATATAATAACTGTACTAACAATACTAAGTAATAATACTAAGTAAACAAATGAAACCAAGGAAACAAGAGGGAAGGGAGAAAATAAAACGGGGGGGGGCTAATAAACAATAACTAGTAATAATACTAAGTAAACAAATGAAACCAAGGAAACAAGAGGGAAGGGAGAAAATAAAAAGGGGAGAAAACAAGCTGAAAAGTCCAAGTCCAACCGGTCACCACAAATCAGCTTCCGGGGCTATAACGGACAGAGAACGCAGCCCAGCCAGGGCCTTATATAGCAGCTACGGGTAGTTTCGTCACACTGGTGCTTTATGAGCTCAGAGCCGGAAACTGACCGTATTGGCTAAGGAGAAACTACAGCGGTTTTCCCAGTTTTGGGTTTCAAGACCTCTTTACTCTGAGAAAAAGGGTGGACCCCGAAGAAATTTTTGTTTATGTGGGATATTAAAAATTGATATTTACTTTATTAGAATTTAAAGTCTGTAGGATGCTTTAAAAAGAAAATAAAAAAGTGTATTAGAATGTTTTTCCAGGGGTGGATACTGTTGCATTTTGAAAAGCCCTTAAGGTGATTTGTTTCCACTCCCTCAGCCAAGAAATGGTGCTGCCCTTTGAGAAGCACTACTTGGGTGTATAATAAAGTAAGTTTTTATGTAAAATGATCATTTAAAAGGTATCTACAAGCAATTCTTCTTAAAACCATCTTGTGCTTATTAATACCGAAGCTTAGCTGAGTAGTTCCCTCAGAAAATACTTTCAGGTGTGTATTCATTTCGGATACCTTCAGTTTTTTTGTTTGTTTATTTTGTTTTTAAATAAATGCAATCCGGTTAAAAGTGAATTTGCTTCCAAAAGTGGCTACTTCATAGGCATAAAATTGGCTGGGCTCAGGGGAATCAGATTGAAATAGTGCTAGGGACACGAGGTCTACAAATTTTCACTATTGATTCAATACAGTTAATTGTTTGCACAATTTCAGTTTCACAATTCCAGAAGTAAGTGTTGCCTATTTTTCTCTCATTAGTAAATTACCATATGTCAATGTTCGATACATTGTTTAGAACAGCTTTGTTCTCAACTTTTGTGTCAGTTTAAAATAATCTACTTCAAATCATGGGAAAATCATAAATATTTAGTGACATACTGGATCTGATCTCAGTTTTCTTGAAGAGATACTTTTTTTTCTTTAAGCTTTGCCTGATCAACTGTACCGTAGCTCCAGACGTAGCTGAAACATTTTAAAACTAAACCATTAAGTCTTTCGGAAGTCTTGTCTACAAGATCTGCACTGAAAGAAAACAGTGCAGTGTATAAAACGGAGTCCAGCTTAATTTTACTTTAGTAAAGAAAATATTTTTTTGATAAAGTTGTTATTATATTTCCTCAGTGATTAAATATCAAATTAAAAACAAAAAACTCCTTCCAACCAAAACAGTAACAATAATATCTGCGAAGCATTCTTCTATCATCTCCAAAAAGCAATGTCATTGGCCTAATATTCATTTCAAAAAGCCAAAAAGAAATGAAAAAGACAATTCGTTTTCTCAAAACAACCCAATCAGTAGAAATATAGTGTCGTACAACTGCCTGACCTATGAAAATACTCAATGAATCAAAATAATTGTAATTATTTAAGTGAAGAAGTATTGTTGACAATAGAAATGTTATTTCTTATGGATTTCAATCCCTGATAGGGAATTTAAATTTGATTAATAACACTTTATATAAAATCTCATTTGACTGAGGTCCTCTACCATGATTTTTAATATTTTTAGAATTTGATCATTGTAGTCAGCCCTGGGATGTTAAAGACTTGTGGTAAGTCATGACATTTTAAGTATCACATGCTCTTTTCTTCTTTTTTCATGTTTCCAGTGCTTTTCCAAGCATGTGATATCATTTCAAAGTTCTGTAACAAACTACCAAATAAAATCCATAGATTTCAATAACAAATGTACCAAATATTTTTAATCAAGGCAAAAGTAGCATTAACTCAAAATAATTTTCCTGCAATCTTAGATAAAGTGTTCAAATTACATTTTAATCATTTACAGAAAAGTTGGCGCACCAGCTGGGAATAAACTAGGTAAAACAGAGCCGTGGAAAATGAGTGCGATATTATCAACAGTTCACGGCAAATGACATCTCATTTTAGGCCCACAAGTTAATCAATACGTTATTCATCATACACTGATGTTCAAGACAGAATAGCTATCATTTTAACTAGTACAGAAATATTTTGAGATGTTGCTAGGTGTTCAAATTTCCCTATAAGATGAATAATTGTTTATATTCGAATTCTTAAGCATAGCTAACTATGTTTAATATATTTATCTAATGCTGAGAAATAAATTAGACAGTCTTGCTCAGAACAAGTTGAAATCCCTGTGGAAGATAGAAGAGGTATAGTTAGGAATGATTTGGAGAAATTAAGATAGAAAATGAGAATCAAATACAGATAAATGTAGTTCCAGGAGAAATAGGAAAGAAAGCAAAGGGAATACAAAGTAAAGAGCGATGGAAAAAATGTAAGGGAAAAAAAGAGGTGTCAAAAGAGATTCATCAAAGAAGAAAATCAAAGAACATTTTGAAAGATAAAGTTTGGTCACATTCTTTCATTCATTCATTCATATACATTGATGTGTGCCCTGTGCCAGTCATTCTTCCAGGCACTAGGGGTAAAGCGGTAAACAAACACAAAACCCTTGCTCTCATTAAGCTATCAAGCTTACATTCTAATGGGGAGAGACACAACAAACATATATGTAATTTGTTGTCTCTTAAAAGAGACAAATAGTAGGGTAATTCAAAAATAGGGTAACTCATAAATTCTTCTGAAGACAGCGAGAGGGGTGTTACTCTTTCAGAAAGGCTGATCAAGAGGGCCTCCCTATTCAGGTATCATTGGATCAGACTGTTGGAGTCAGATATGTGAGGCAAGTCAAAGGGATAATGAGGTGAGAGGGAGAGTGCCTGGAACGTCCCACAGTTGCAGTGCGGCTGGAAATAGTGCAAGGGCTGGAGAATAGAAGGCAAGGAGCTATGAGAAGTAACGGGACTCAGATCATATTGGTCCTAATAGACCAGGCGGGTCTGATTCCTCATGAAATGAGAAGCCACTGAGAGGCACTGATCAGAGGAGTAACTTGACCTGACATGCAAATAAAGATTACTTTGGTGGCAGAGACAAGTATGAGACTTATAATGATACTGAGAAAACACCATTATATTGTGCTTGTTAAAGAAGACTAGTTCATATAATTAACATAAGAACAAAGATTAGAAATGAAGGCTTAATGGCTCAGAGGAAAAAAAGGAAAAAAGAGCTAAATTTTAGTGCCAAAAAATAGGTAATTTCCTATTTTCTTCCAAAATTCCCAAAGTGTGGAATTTATTTTACATAAAACAAGTGAACACAAGGTTTCTAACTGATTGGGAAAGAGAAAAAATATTGAAATTTAATTTTTTATATATGAATTATGTAAATATTTGAAAAGAATTCAACGTCTATCTTGGAAGATGTGTAAGCATCACTATTCACTAAGAGGAGACACATAAACACCAGGAGTGTAAAATGTTCCTTCAGAACGAATGTGGAAGAGAAAGTTATTAAGAGCTATGGGGATATCAAGTCACTTAATGATTTTATTTTTCTGTGCTTTCTATCAATCCCCTCCTTACCTCTAGTTCATACTCAACTAGCCTAGGCTCCTGGTAGACTCTCTGAAGGCTAGTTTTACAGGGAACCATTCCCATTCACTCCTGTCAGGCAGGCATCATCTCTATTCCTAATCCAGCCCCACTCCGGACACACTTGGAAACCCATTTATTTTAACTTCCTGTTCCAAGCCAACCTATTTATAAATTCTCTTGATGCCGCCCTACCCCTCACCAGTCATCCTGTCACTCTCTGTTTCCCAGAGGACTAACTAGGACAACTCTACGTTGATCCTATGTATTCTCTAATTACCATCCATCTTCTCTCTCTTCCATCCTCAAGCAAACTTGAGTTGTCTTCATTTACTTGAATCCTCTTTCATACCTCCCATTTATTTCTCATTGAACTAGAATCTGATTCCATTTTTTAACATTCTCCTGAGGTATCAATAGCATCCCCTTGGACACTGTGTTAGTCTGTTATTGAAAATTCTGCTGATTTGACATTGCTGACACTACAAAAACTCTGAAGACCTTATCTTATGTGATATGGCACTCTCAGTGTTTTTCTCTTATCTCACCAAACTTTTTCCTCTTTCTCTTTGGTTGCATCTTCTTGCTTTACTCATCGCTTAGAAGTTGCTGTCTCTCATAATACTTGTTCTCTGCTATTGTCACTCTAAAATCTTCCATCATTGATCTTAACTACCCTCATGAGTTTAACCAATACCAATTTACTTATGATATACAGATGTAGATCGATATTAGATATTAATTCCAACATCTAGCCACTTGTGTACAACTTCTGGGCCATTCCTACATCCAGGCTGCCGTTTACTTCCTCCCTGTTCCCGTAATATTCAGTGAATACTGCTATTAAGTCACTGACATATTTTCTTTTGATTCTGAATATGATCAGGTGTGTTACTTGCAAAAATGGTGAGCCATTTGAAGATACAGAATGTTTTACTGTCATCTTTATATTCGTAATATCTAATAGAGCATGTGTAATACAGGTACTATTCAAACATTTGAATTCTGGATGAAATGACAATTTCTACATGAATTTTCAAACCAGAGATAGCCTAGAGCATTTTTAGAAACTTTTTTTAAACATGAAAGCACAATAAATAGATTCAAATCTAACCCTGTTAGCTCAAGTTGCAAAAGGAGGGAGTTCCCAGTCCCTTTTATCTTCAGAGGAGTCCCCTTTTCGTAGAACTCTGATGAGCAGCGTGAAAATCTTTGTTATAAAGACATTTGATTCGCTAATACTTTTTAGTTTTGGTGCTTTTCAAAGAATCTGTTTAATGCAAAAATATTTATGTTTTCATTAAAGACATCAAAAACACATTTGGATGACCAAAGTGAGAACTTGAGGGTAATTTTAATGACTATTAATGCACTTACAGTGGGCTGTATGGTTAAATGCATTTTCACATTTGTTATGTTATTTAATACCTACAAAATTTATTGCAATATATGTCTGAATATTTTAAACTATTTTCTGTCAAAAGAGAAAGTTGAAAAACTAAAACATTAAAATTATTATACACTGGTTTCTAACCAACACGATACACTAAAAATTTACATTTCTTAAAAGATTTTCATCTTTTCCAGGATACACAATGTATTTAACACATTTAAATCATTCTTGTTCTCTTCCAGCGTCTCCTACGTTATTTATTTCTTTACCTTGTTTGCCCTATGATCCCTAACAACATACAGATGACAACACCTCTTTGGCCCCATAAAAATTTGTCTTTCGTCTTAGATTTTTGTATTTACTTTCTATTACAAAAACTTTGTGTATTATAGAATATTAAAAGAAAAACTCAAAAATAAGGGACCCCTCACCCCCCGCCCTCCCCTCTCTCCCCGCCCCCCCCCCCCCCCCTCCCCCCCCCCCCCCCCCCCCGCAAAAGGCCTGGCTGCTCTGCGGTCCCAGGCTCAGGGCAACCGAGGGGTCTCGCGGGGTCCTCTCAGTCCCCTCCGGCCCTAGGCACGCGCAGCCCGTCCCTGGCCCAGGCCCCCGGCAGGCCCGACCGACTGGCCCAAAGCCACGGGGAGCCAGCAGCGCCTCCAGGGTGCAGCGGCTCCAGGCCGCCGCCACCCTTCCTCACACAGCCTTCCGTGTGGCCCCCGGCCCCTCGTCAGCGACCAGCATCCCGCCCAATCTCCGGTCCCTTCACTGGCTACCCATCACCTCTCCTGACCCGGGGAGGTGAGAGAGAGGATGGGAGAAGGCCAGAGAGGGAGCCAGAGAGAGGCGGCGGAGAGAGACAGACGGGGACCGCGGGGACAGAGTCCCAGAGAGCAGTTTCCAGGCTCTGGGCCTCGCGTGCAGGGGTGCTGGCTCGGGTGGCGGACGGTCATCAGCTTTGACTGGTTGGCCATCAGCTGTTGCCAGTTGGCCATTGGCCCGCGATACAGCTGCCGTGGCCCAGCTAGCAAGCGCGGATGGAGGATTGCAAATTGCAGAGAGGCGCGGATTGCAGTGAGCAAGTGAGGTTGGTTGGCCGGCTTGGTGGGTCGCTGGGTTGGCGGGTCGGTGGGCTGGCAGAGAAGTGGCCGGCAGGTTGCGGATCGGCTGGTGCGGCTCCGGCTTCCCGTGTCTCGTGAGGAATGGTGGTATGAGCCCCCTATCCATGGGAGGCTCCGTTGGCGTTCGTTCTTGGCCTCGCCCGCCATATGCTGCGTTCTTGTGCGGGCAGAGGGACTAGAGTCCCCGCAGGACAGGGACCGACAGGCAGAATGAGAGGAGGAGTAATCAGGTGAAATTAATTTTTAATCAGGTGAAAGTAATTTACATAATGGTGAAATTAATTTTTAATCAGGTGAAATTAATTTTTAATCAGGAGAAATTAATTTTTAATCAGGTGAAATTAATTTGCATAATGGTGAAATTTATTTTTAATCAGGTGAAATAAATTTTTAATCAGGTGAAAATACTTTTTAATCAGGTGAAATTAATTTGCATACAGGTGAAATTAATTTTTAATCAGGTGAAATTAATTTTTAATCAGGTGAAATTAATTTTTAATCAGGTGAAATTAATTTGCATAATGGTGAAATTAATTTTTAATCAGGTGAAATTAATTTTTAATCAGGTGAAATTAATTTGCATAATGGTGAAATTAATTTTTAATCAGGTGAAATTAATTTTTAATCAGGTGAAATTAATTTGCATACAGGTGAAATTGATTTTTAATCAGGTGAAATAAATTTTTAATCAGGTGAAAATAATTTTTAATCAGGTGAAATTAATTTTTCATCAGGTGAAATTAATTTGCATAATAGTGAAATTAATTTTTAATCAGGTGAAATTAATTTGCATACAGGTGAAATTGATTTTTAATTAGGTGAAATTAAATTAAATTTAATTAATTAAAATTAATTAATAATTAAATTAATTAAAAATTAATTAATAGTTAAAAAATTAATAAATAAAAAATTAAATTAATATTTAATAAGGTGAAATTAATTTTTAATCAGGTGAAATTAATTTGCATAATGGTGAAATTAATTTTTAATTTTGTTGTTGAATGTCAACTGTTGTTTTTGAACAACAACAACTTGTTGTTGTTTTTAAACTTTACTTATTTTATTTAACTCAACCAGCATTTCTTGAACTTTCTATGTAACAGAAATTGTGCTTGTTCATGCAATTTATTATCGAATATTCAGTTCTGATTTATACTTTTAATCTTATAAATTAGGCACTAGAATTCTTAGTGTACATCACTGTTTAGACTTATTTTCATGTTTAGAATTTTCTTTGATCACCATTCCATCTTGCACCTCACAGTTTTCCCTCAGTGATCATTTTTTCTCTCTTTGAATTGCGTATTTTGAAGTTACCTTACGTAGGCTCTAATGATGCTGGGCCATTGCAAATTTGTCACTGATATAATGTCTCCATTCATTCTTCTTTTATAAAGATACATTTTGCTTCCTGTTTTGTGGATTTATATGTTTTCATAATTTCTGGGAAATTCTTAGCCATTACCTTCTGATTTATTGTCTCTTCTTAGTTTACTCCTCCAAATGAGAGCCATAGAATAACTCAGGAGAAAGCATCCCTGAGAATGGACTGATAAAAAAAAAAAAAAAGAAATGAAGCTATAAAAGAAAGGTAAAGACAAGGCTAGTGACCAGCGAATGCAAGAGATGGATACGTAGTGCATGTTTGTTCCCAGAGGAGGAGTTCCGGTAGAAGAAGTCGGTCAGATAGAATTACCAGAACACACACTCTGAGCAGATAATGACTTTGCCAGTACTTTGCAAGCAATGGTGATGGAAGTTATTACTGTTCCTTGTTCTCAAACAGCTAAGGAAAAACATTTTCACAATTTTAGTAATCACATTCCATTTTTCTTGTCAGTCTCATCTATTTATTTCTCAAAATTCTCCTCAGTGTGAGATAAATACCATTTTTCTTAACCAGTTAATTAAACAATCAAAGCAGCAAGATATGAGGAAGGGCAATAACCTGACTCAATCTTATCACATAACTTATTATTCATTTATTCCATTCAATATAGATCCTCATGTCATGTTGATTTCCTTCTATGTAGAATTCTGTGTTTTCTTTCCTTCTTCCTGTTTCATTATCGACATTTCAGTACATGTTTCCACATGGGTTCTTTCTCTTTTAACGTATTATTTTTGTATATTTCCTTTACAAAACACCATTCTTTTCCCTCTCTACCTCCTTTTTACCTATCTTATTTTGCCTACTTTTGATCTCTTTCCCTTATCATCCCCCAAATCATCCCCAGCTTAAACCAAAAAAGGGAAACAAAATTTAGGTTAAGGACTTTTAAATATCATTGAGTTTTCAAATATCAAGTTAAAAATATGAGTTGATTGTTTACATATCTAGTATAAAAACTTGTATATTGTAAAAATATGTATCAGTCTCCACTCATGCCACCATCATGCTCTGATGTGATAAACAGTTTTATGGGGGCAAAAAACTTTCTATCACCAATATATTTTGAACAGGTTTTGCCTATCCATTCACTCATACTGTTCTTTTCTCTAAATGAGTATGCATTTTATCAGGGTATTTAAAACCTCTACATGATAACTCCAAAACAGAGGAATACTGGACATTTCCTGCCTTATTACAAGCAGGTGAGTTATATAACCAGACAGGAAGATGATTTTGGTTGCACTGTGTCGAATGTATTGTATGAGGGAAACACTAAGTCATATCAGATATGGGGATAGCCTAGATGGCAACCTGAACTGAGTTGGTGGCTAAGAGCATGGGAGTGGACGCTAAACCAGTCCCTGGACACACTTCCAGCTTCCTTACAGCTATTTCTTTGCTCATGTTCTTTCTTAGGTCTCAATGCCTCTGTTTTTCTGTTGAAATTTTACCCAACTTCGAGAATCATATTTATTTACCCTCCTCTTTGACACGTTTTCTGTTTTCTTATCTTGGGAGTCTTAGCAGAAAATTGGGTGATTCCTTGTCTTAGAATTCTCACAGAAAGGAACTGTCATATAATAGAGTTAGAAACTAATTGAAATGGGGGTTGGGGGCTTGGTGAGAGTGGTTCTAATTGGATTGCACTTTGCAGAGAATCTTAAATAAGTTGAAAGCCTATTTATTATTTTCTCTCTTCTTATTGCCTTATTTTACTGAACATAACACTAGTTCTTGACATTGCATTCTAGTTCATGCCAGATATATCATTTTAAGTTTCTGGTTCAGCAATGTTCATTTTCACACTCACAAGATATTTCAAAATGCTTAAAAGATAGTATTTGATGCATTAGCTGACTGAGTCAATACATGACTTTTCCTCACATAAACTTGTATGTATTTTGTGTCTCTCATTAAAATAAATTATTCATATGATTTATATTTCTAATTTATAAGATTATTCAGTTTACCCATGAAAAAACACTGTCAAAGAAAACTAGGCTAGTTTGGTTGTAGAAATAAGAACATTTTAATTTTTATTGTTAAAAACCACCTATTATTGGTTTTGATCTGCTATCAAAAGAAATGTATGAGGCAAAATATTCTCAGAATAAGATCATGAATGAAAGAATTTGCAAGTCAGTATCCTTATATAAATATCTATATACCCACATTTATTAAAGATTGCTATGATATCTTATAGAGGGTTGAAAAGTGGCCCTCAAAAGGTAAGTCCACTCAGAACCTCAAAATGTGATCTTGTTCAGATAAGATTTTTGTTGTTTGTTTTTCAGATGTAACTAAAGTAAGGATCTTCAGAGACCACTCTGTAATTGAGTGGGCCCTAAATCCAACAACAGGTGCCCTAATTAGGGGGAAAAAAAGAGAACATACACAGAAATGCTGGCTCCCCGTGGCTTTGGGCCAGTCGGTCGGGCCTGCCGGGGGCCTGGGCCAGGGACGGGCTGCGCGTGCCTAGGGCCGGAGGGGACTGAGAGGACCCCGCGAGACCCCTCAGTTGCCCTGAGCCTGGGACCGCAGAGCAGCCAGGCCTTTTGCGGGGGGGGGGGAGGGGGGGCGGAGGGGGCGGGGAGAGAGGGGAGGGCGGGGGGTGAGGGGTGGGGGTGAGCGGGGGCGGGGGTGGGGAGGGGTGAGGGTGAGCGGGGGGGGGGGTGTGGGGTGTGGGGGGGCGGGGTGTAAACCGGTCGGTCGGTCGGTCGGGGCCGGGGGAGTCCCAGGATGCCAGAGCGCCCAGACTTCTGTCACCTGCCAGGGAAGTGGCAGAGGCCCGTGGAGCCACGGGTGGCGCGAAGGGGCCTCGCTGCGGGCCAGGAGTAGCCCGCCGTCCACGCCAGCGGCGTCAGGAGGAGGCGGGGAGCAGGCGGGAGGCGCGGCGCTGGCGGAGCCGGCCAGCGGGGAGATGCTCGCGACCCTAGCAGCAGGGCACGCGCTCATGTGGCAGGCCGGGCGGAGGCTCTTGGGGCGCCGGCAGCGGGCCCACAGCGTCTACGGCCATAGCACCCTGAACGCGCCCGATCTCGTCTGATCTCGGAAGCTAAGCAGGGTCGGGCGTGGTTAGTATTTGGATGGGAGACCGCCTGGGAATACCGGGTGCTGTAGGCTTTTGCCCACCACTCCGCCACTCCTTTTGCGGCCGCCCCGGCGGGGCGGGGCTCCCTCCGAACACCTCCCGCCCCTTGCCCCTCTGCAGCCGCCCACCCCGCCGCAGGTCCCCCTGGCCAGCGGCGGGTCCGCCGCCGGGCCCTACAACCTCGCAGCCCCGGCCGCACGCCAGGCCCGTCGGCCCGGGCTCCCCCCGTCCCGTCCCACCCCCCTTCTTAATCCTCTTCCCTCCCGCAAGCCGCGGCCGCCGCCGCCGCCGCCGCCGCCGCCGCCGCCGCCGCCGCCTCCGCCGCCGCCAAGCCCAAGCCCAGGGCTGCGTGCCGGCGCAGGCCTCCACCAGCCTTGGGCGGCTTTCTCCAGCCAAGGACGTGCCGGCCCTTGGCAACTCGGGACCGAGCCCAGGGGACGACCGTCCCTCTGCCTGCACCCGGGCCCGAGACACAGGCTCGGCGTGTCCTCCGACCCCGCGCAAACGGGACGTCTCCGCTGGCAAGGCACCTGGACGCACCCCCTCCCCGCCCCCTCCCGTCTCCCACAAGAGCCAGGCGCCCTCGGTTCCCGCCGGCCGCGGTGACGCCACGCACAGCGGAAAAAGAGCCGGGACAAACCAGCGGACGGAGGGAGCGACACCCCAACACACCTGCGGGCGACGGCGCGCGCGCTCTCGGACTCCAGGAGAGACCACCGCGAGGGGAAGAGCAGGCACGCAGGTACACGACCCACTCAAGGAGGGTTTTGATGTTTTGATTACTGTAGCCTTGTAGTATAATTTGAAGTCAGGTATTGTTATACCTCCCACTTTGTTCTTATTTCTCAAGATTGCCTTTGCTATTCGGGGTCTTTTATGGTCGCATATAAATTTTAGGATTATATGTTCTATTTCTGTGAAAAACGACGTTGGCAGTTTGATAGGAATTGCATTGAATATGTATATTGCCTTAGGCAGTATGGACATTTTAACTAGATTAATTCTTCCTATCCATGAACATGATATGTGTTTCCATCTATTTATATCTTCCTTCATTCCTTTCTTCAGTGTCTTATAATTTTCTGAGTACAGATCTTTTACTCCTTTGGTTAAATTTATTCCCAGGTATTTTATAGTCTTTGGCGCGGTTGCAAATGGGATTGTTTTTTTAATTTCTCCTTCTGATGTTTTATTACTGGTATATACAAATGCCACTGATTTCTGAATATTAATTTTGTATCCTGCTACTTTACTAAATTCATCTATCAGCTCCAACAGCTTCTTGGTGGAGTCTTTAGGGTTCTCTATATATAGAATCATATCATCTGCATACAATGATAACTTTACTTCCTCCTTACCAATCTGGATGCCTTTTATTTCTTTTTCTTGTCTGATTGCTGTGGCAAGAACTTCCAGCACTATGTTGAATAGAAGCGGAGATAGTGGGCAACCTTGCCTTGTTCCTGATCTTAGGGGGAATGGTTTTAGCTTTTCCCCATTGAGAATGATGTTAGCTGTGGGTTTGTCATATATGGCCTTTATTATGTTGAGATATGATCCCTCTATTCCCACTTTCTTAAGGGTTTTTATCATAAATGGCTGTTGGATTTTATCAAATGCTTTTTCTGCATCTATTGATACGATCATGTGATTTTTATTTTTCATTTTGTTTATGTGGTGTATCACATTAATTGATTTGCGGATGTTGAACCACCCTTGCATACCAGGGATGAATCCCACTTGATCATGGTGAATGATCTTTTTAATGTATTGCTGAATTCTGTTCGCTAATATTTTGTTGAGGATTTTTCATCCATGTTCATTAGAGATATCGGCCTGTAGTTTTCTTTTTTTGTGGTATCTTTGTCTGATTTTGGGATCAGGGTGATAGTGGCTTCGTAAAAAGTGTTTGGGAGTCTTTCTTCCTTCTGGATTTTTTGGAAGAGCTTGAGGAGAATAGGTGATAGTTCTTTTTTGAACGTTTTGTAAAATTCACCTGTAAAGCCATCTGGTCCAGGGCTTTTGTTTGTTGGGAGACTGTTGATTACTGATTCAATTTCCGTGGTGGTAATCAGTCTATTCAGGTTTTCTGTTTCTTCTTGAGTTAGCCTTGGAAGGTTGTACGCCTCTAGAAAATTGTCCATTTCTTCCAAATTGTCAAATTTGTTAGCATATAGTTGCTCATAGTAACTTCTTAAAATTTTTTGTATTTCTGCGGTGTCTGTTGTCACTTCTCCTCTTTCATTTCTGATTTTATTAATTTGGGTCATCTCTCTCTTTTTTATAATGAGTCTGGCTAAAGGTTTGTCGATTTTGTTTATCTTCTCTAAGAACCAACTCTTGGATTCATTGATCTTTTGTATTGTTTTTCTGGTTTCTATTTCATTTATTTCTGCTCTGATCTTTATTATCTCCTTCCTTGTGCTCCTTTTGGGCTTATTTTGCTGTTCTTTTTCCAAATCCCTTAAATGTGAAGATAAACTGTTGATTAGTGCTGTTTCTTGTTTCTTTAGGTAGGCCTGCAAAGCTATGAATTTCCCTCTTAGGACTGCTTTCACGGCATCCCATAGATTTTGGGTCGTCGTGTTTTCATTTTCGTTTGTCTCGAGATATCTTTTGATTTCTTCCTTGATCTCCTGCTTGACCCATTCATTATTTAGTAATAAGTTATTCAGCCTCCATAAATTGGTGTGTCTTCCAGTTTTTTTCCTGTAGTTCATTTCTAATTTCATAGCATTGTGATCAGAGAAGACAATTGGTGTGATTTCAGTTTTCTTAAATTTATCAAGACTTGTTTTGTGGCCTAACATATGGTCTATCTTGGAAAATGTTCCATGTGTGCTTGAGAAAAACGTGTATTTTGCAGCATTGGGGTGAAATGTTCTGAAAATATCGATTAAATCCAAGTGGTCCAATGTATCATTTAAGGCTGTTGTTTCCATATTGATTTTCTGTCTGGAAGACCTGTCCCTTGTTGTCAGGGGTGTGTTGAAGTCCCCTACTATAATAGTGTTACTGTTGATCTCTGTCTTTATGTCAGTCAGTACCTGTTTTTTATATTTAGGTGCTCCTATGTTGGGTGCATAGATGTTTACTAGGGTTATGTCCTCTTGTCGGATCGATCCCTTTATTAATATATAGTGCCCATCTTAATCATTTAGTATGTTCTTCATTTTAAAGTCTATTTTGTCAGATATAAGTATTGCAACTCCAGCTTTTTTCTCGTTTCCATTTGCTTGAAATATCTTAATCCACCCTTCACTTTCACCCTGTGTGTCTTTTGTTCTGAGGTGAGTCTCTTGTATACAGCATATAAAAGGATCTTGCTTTCTCATTGACTCAGCCATCCTATGTCTCTTGATTGGAGCATTTAATCCATTTACACTTAAAGTGATTATTGACAGGTACATAGTTATAGCCATTTTTAAAATTTGTAGTTAGACTGTTTTCATCTTTCTTCTATTTACAGAAGTCCTTTTAGTATTTCTTGCAATGCTGGCTTGGTGGTAATAAATTCATTTAGCTTATTCTTTTCTGGGAAGCTCTTTATCTCTCCTTCAATTTTAAATGATAGCCTTGCTGGATAAAGCAACCTAGGTTGCAGGCCTTTGGTTTTCAGCACTTTGAGTACCTCCTGCCACTCCCCCCTGGCCTGCAAAGTTTCTGTAGAAAAATCTTTTGATAGTCTTATAGGAGTTCCCTTGTATGTAACCTGCTGTCTTTCTTTTGCTACTTTTGGTATTCTCTCTTTGTCTTTAACATTTGCCATTTTAGGTATAATGTGTCTTGGTGTGGGCCTGTGTGGGTGCATCCTGGTTGGAACTCTCTACACTTCCTGTGCTTGTATGTCAGTTTCCTGCACCAGGTTAGGGAAGTTTTCAGCCATTGTTACTTCAAATATGTTCTGGATCCCTTGCTCCCTCTCTTCACCTTCTGGTATTCCTATGATGTGCATGTTGTTGCGCTTGATGTTATCCCAGAGGTCTCTTAAACCATTTTCATTGTTTTTTATTCTTTTTTCTTTTTGTGGTTCCGCTTGGGTGATCTCTGCTAACTCGTCTTCTAAGTCGCTGATTCGATCCTCTGCCTCATATAACCTACCGGTAATTCCTTCAAGTGTGTTCTTTATGTCAGTTATTGTTATAGCCCTTGCCTTGTTCTAGCCCTGCCTTTGCTGTCAAAAGTCTATAGGGGCTTTACTTGACTGCCTTTGCAGTACCCTTCTTGGGAGGCAGACAAAAGACTTTTCGTAAAAAGTTCAAGCACCCCCTAACCACCTGCCGCCGGCCCGGCTTGATTTTTTGTTGGTTTCCACCGCTGCTGGTGGTGCTGTGGCGGGAGAGAGAGTCCCCAGGGTGACATTGGGGGGCTGAGCTAAGGATGGTGCTGGAACCAGGGCTGAGCTCGGGAGTGGCGGTCGTGGAGCCTGATCTTTCCTCAGGAGTGGTGGTCCTGGACCCCCGGCTGGGCTCAGGAATGGCGGTCCTGGAGCCTGATCTTTCCTCAGGAGTGGCAGTCCTGGACCCCCGGATGGGCTCAGGAATAGCGGTCGTGGAGCCTGATCTTTCCTCAGGAGTGGTGGTCCTGGACCCCCAGCTGGACTCAGGAATTGCCGTCCTGGAGCCTGATCTTTGCTTGAGATGGTCTGTGCTCAGGAATGGCGGTCGTGGAGCCTGATCTTTCCTCAGGAGTGGTGGTCCTGCACCCCCAGCTGGACTCAGGAATGGCGGTCCTGGAGCCTGATCTTTGCTTGAGAGTGGCGTTCCTGGAGCCCTGGCTGTGCTCGGGAGTGGAGGTCCTGGAGCCCCAGCAGTGCTTGGGAGGAGAGGGCTCAGGGGTGGCGTTCCTAGACTTCCGGCTGGGCTCAGGAATGGCGGTTGTGGAGCCTGATCTTTCCTCAGGAGTGGCAGTCCTGGACCCCCGGCTGGGCTCAGGAATGGCGGTCCTGGAGCCTGGTCTGTGCTCAGGAATGGCGGTCGTGGAGCCTGATCTTTCCTCAGGAGTGGTGGTCCTGGACCCCCAGCTGGACTCAGGAATGGCGGTCCTGGAGCCTGATCTTTGCTTGAGAGTGGCGTTCCTGGAGCCCTGGCTGTGCTCGGGAGTGGAGGTCCTGGAGCCCCAGCAGTGCTTGGGAGGAGAGGGCTCAGGGGTGGCGTTCCTAGACTTCCGGCTGGGCTCAGGAATGGCAGTCTGAGATCCTGGCCTGGATGGGGGTAGGGTGGTCCTGGACTGAGAAATGGCTGTGCTGTAATCCTGGGTGTATGTAGGACCGGCAGACTCTTCGGCCTTCTCTCCTGGCTTGTGGTCCATAGGCAGCTGCTCTGCTTGCTGACAACCGGACAACTCGGATTGAACCTCCTGGGCTGGGGAGGGGCTGCGGCTCTGGAACTCAGGGGGATGGAAGGGCTTCACCTTGATTGTACGGTGCTGGTATTTTAAGTTTTGTCTGTGTAAAATGCGGTATGTGGCCAGGATGTTGTTGTATATTTTATTTACCAATGCGTTCTTGATGTCTTCCTCCCCAAAGCCCAGGTTCACCATTTCTTCCATTACCCAGGTGTCTATTACATCACTGGGTGGCTCCACGTAGGGCTTCAGCTCTTCCTCTTGGCCCATGTTTATCCAGGGATCTGACATGATGTCCCTCAGATATATTGGATCTGATCTCAGTTTTCTTGAAGAGACCTGTCCCTTGTTGTCAGAGGTGTGTTGAAGTCCCCTACTATGATAGTGTTACTGTTGATCTCTGTCTTTATGTCAGTCAATATCTGTTTTTTATATTTAGGTGCTCCTATGTTGGGTGCATAGAGGTTTACCAGGGTTATGTCCTCTTGTTGGATCGATCCCTTTATTATTATGTAGTTCCCATCTTTGTCTTTTAATATGTTCTTCATTTTAAAGACTATTTTATCAGATATAAGTATTGCAACGCCAGCTTTTTTCTCATTTCCATTTGCATGAAATATCTTTCTCCAACCCTTCACTTTCACCCTGTGTGTCTTTTGATCTGAGGTAAGTCTCTTGTATACAGCATATCCAAGGGTCTTGCTTTCTTATCCACTCAGCCACCCTATGTCTCTTGATTGGAGCATTTAATCTGTTTACATTTAAAGTGATTATTGATAGGTGCATAGTTATTGCCATTTTTAAAATTTGTAGTTAGATTGTTTTCATCTTTCTTCTATTTACAGAAGTCCTTTTAGTATTTCTTGCAATGCTGGCTTGGTGGTAATAAATTCATTTAGCTTATTCTTTTCTGGGAAGCTCTTTATCTCTCCTTCAATTTTAAATGATAGCCTTGCTGGATCAAGCAACCTAGGTTGCAGGCCTTTGGTTTTCAGCACTTTGAGTACCTCCTGCCACTCCCTCCTGGCCTGCAAAGTTTCTGTAGAAAAGTCTTTTGATAGTCTTATAGGAGTTCCCTTGTATGTAACCTGCTGTCTTTCTTTTGCTACTTTTGGTATTCTCTCTTTGTCTTTAACATTTGCCATTTTAGGTATAATGTGTCTTGGTGTGGGCCTGTGTGGGTGCATCCTGGTTGGAACTCTCTACACTTCCTGTGCTTGTATGTCAGTTTCCTGCACCAGGTTAGGGAAGTTTTCAGCCATTGTTACTTCAAATATGTTCTGGATCCCTTGCTCCCTCTCTTCACCTTCTGGTATTCCTATGATGTGCATGTTGTTGAGGTTGATGTTATCTCAGAGGTCTCTTAAACCATTTTCATTGTTTTTTATTCTTTTTTCTTTTTGTGGTTCCGCTTGGGTGATCTCTGCTAACTCGTCTTCTAAGTCGCTGATTCGATCCTCTGCCTCATTTAACCTACCGGTAATTCCTTCAAGTGTGTTCTTTATGTCAGTTATTGTTATAGCCCTTGCCTTGTTCTAGCCCTGCCTTTGCTGTCAAAAGTCTATAGGGGCTTTACTTGACTGCCTTTGCACTACCCTTCTTGGGAGGCAGACAAAAGACTTTTCGTAAAAATTTCAAGCACCCCCTAAACACTTGCCGCCGGCCCGGCTTGATTTTTTGTTGGTTTCCACCGCTGCTGGTGGTGCTGTGGCAGGAGAGAGAGTCCCCAGGGTGACATTGGGGGGCTGGGCTAAGGATGGTGCTGGAACCAGGGCTGAGCTCGGGAGTGGCGGTCCTGGAGCCTGATCTTTCCTCAGGAGTGGTGGTCCTGGACCCCCGGCTGGGCTCAGGAATGGCGGTCGTGGAGCCTGATCTTTCCTCAGGAGTGGCAGTCCTGGAC
The DNA here is from genome assembly GCF_004115265.2 of Rhinolophus ferrumequinum. Classification (NCBI taxonomy): domain Eukaryota; kingdom Metazoa; phylum Chordata; class Mammalia; order Chiroptera; family Rhinolophidae; genus Rhinolophus; species Rhinolophus ferrumequinum. The sequence goes on from NW_022680455.1 coordinate 23,781, forward strand.
CCCCGGCTGGGCTCAGGAATGGCGGTTGTGGAGCCTGATCTTTCCTCAGGAGTGGCAGTCCTGGACCCCTGGCTGGGCTCAGCAATGGCAGTCCAGGAGCCTGATCTTTCCTCAGGAATGGCAGTTGTGGAGCCTGATCTTTCGTCAGGAGTGGCGTACCTGGAGTCCTGGCTGTGCTGCGAAGTGGAGGTCCTGGAGCCCCAGCAGTGCTTGGGAGGGGGGGGCTCAGGGGTGTCGTTCCTAGACTTCCGGCTGGGCTCAGGAATGGCAGTCTGAGATCCTGGCCTGGATGGGGGTAGGGTGGTCCTGGACTGAGAAATGGCTGTGCTGTAATCCTGGGTGTATGTAGGACTGGTAGACTCTCCGGCCTTCTCTCCTGGCTCCTGGTCCATAGGCAGCTGCTCTGCTTGCTGACAACAGGACAACTCGGATTGAACCTCCTGGGCTGGGGAGGGGCTGCGGCTCTGGAACTCAGGGGGATGGAAGGGCTTCACCTTGATTATACGAAGCTGGTATTTTAAGTTTTTTCTGTGTAAAATGCGGTATGTGGCCAGGATGTTGCTGTATATTTTATTTCCCAATGCGTTCTTGATGTCTTCCTCCCCAAAGCCCAGGTTCACCATTTCTTCCATTACCCAGGTGTCTATTACATCACTGGGTGGCTCCACGTAGGGCTTCAGCTCTTCCTCTTGGCCCATGTTTATCCAGGGATCTGACATGATGTCCCTCAGATTGTCTCTCTGTCTAGGGTGGAGGTTTAGCAGTTTCTGCAGGAGGTTTGCCACTTGAATGGACAGATAGGTCGGCACGAAATCCTGCCCGTTGCGTATCTTCATCATCAGCACTGGCCAGCTCGCCGTATCAACAGGTTCCATGTTCGTCAGCATCTCGTAGAGCACCATGCCCAGGCTCCAGATGTCCGCGGCACAACCGTCGTACGGTTTGCGCAGGAACAGTTCTGGGGCTGTATAAATGAGAGTGCCGCAAAGCTTTCTGAGCTGATGGATGTTGGAGGATGCGCCAAGTCCAAAATCTACAAGTGTGGCGTTCATGCGGGAGTCTAGCAGCACGTTGTCTGGCTTCAGGTCCCTGTGAACGACGCCCTTCTCGTGGCAGTAGTGCACCGCTGACACCAGCTGCCGGAAGACGCCGCGGGCCGTGTCCTCCGACATGGGGCCGTTGTCCGTGAGGTAGTCCAGCATGTCCCCTCCGGGCACGAACTCCATGACCAGGTAGAGGGATTCGTCCGCGATGATCACGTGGAACAGCTGCACGATGTTAGGATGCTGCAGGTCTGCCATGCAGCGGGCTTCTTGCAGGAGAGAGCTGCGCGTCTGGTCGGAGACCTGTTTTTTGATGACTTTCACGGCCACCTTTGTCTGCGTGAGGATGTGCGTGCCCACCACCACGTTGCCGAAGGAGCCCTCGCCGATGGATCCATTGAGCTCGTAATGGGCAGTGGGGGGCTCCTGGTCAACACGGATGTCTGTGGAGTCACGTGACATGGTGACCCCTCCTCCCCCAGCTACACTCACTGACGCTCACTACGCTCTCCAACTGTGCCCACGAACAGTAAGAGCGCTAACTACGCTGACTAAATATACTAACTGTATCAACAATGTTACTAAGTATCCTAATAATAATAACTATACCAACTATGCTGACTAAATATACTATCAAAAATGAGACCAAGGAAACAAGAGGGAAGGGAAAAAAATAAAACGGGGGGGGGCTAATAAACAATAACTATGCTAGCTGCACTGACTAAATATAACTGTACTAACAACACTAAGTAATAATACTAAGTAAACAAATGAAACCAAGGAAACAAGAGGGAAGGGAGAAAATAAAACGGGGGGGGGCTAATAAACAATAACTATGCTAACTGCACTGACTAAATATAATAACTGTACTAACAATACTAACTAATAATACTAAGTAAACAAATGAAACCAAGGAAACAAGAGGGAAGGGAGAAAATAAAACGGGGGGGGCTAATAAAAAATAACTATGCTAACTGCACTGACTAAATATAACTGTACTAACAACACTAAGTAATAATACTAAGTAAACAAATGAAACCAAGGAAACAAGAGGGAAGGCAGAAAATAAAACGGGCAGGGGGGGCTAATAAACAATAACTAGTAATAATACTAAGTAAACAAATGAAACCAAGGAAACAAGAGGGAAGGGAGAAAATAAAACGGGGGGGGGCTAATAAACAATAACTAGTAATAATACTAAGTAAACAAATGAAACCAAGGAAACAAGAGGGAAGGGAGAAAATAAAAAGGGGAGAAAACAAGCTGAAAAGTCCAAGTCCAACCGGTCACCACAAATCAGCTTCCGGGGCTATAACGGACAGAGAACGCAGCTCAGCCAGGGCCTTATATAGCAGCTACGGGTAGTTTCGTCACACTGGTGCTTTATGAGCTCAGAGCCGGAAACTGACCGTATTGGCTAAGGAGAAACTACAGCGGTTTTCCCAGTTTTGGGTTTCAAGACCTCTTTACTCTGAGAAAAAGGGTGGACCCCGAAGAAATTTTTGTTTATGTGGGATATTAAAAATTGATATTTACTTTATTAGAATTTAAAGTCTGTAGGATGCTTTAAAAGAAAATAAAAAGTGT
>NW_022680456.1:0-34361 GCF_004115265.2 Rhinolophus ferrumequinum
TAAGATGAAATGGACAAATTCCTCAAAACTAATTTCACTAAATAAAAAATAGCCAGAATAGTCCTGTTTCTATTAAAGAACCGAATTTGTACTTTTAAAACCTTCCCACAAAGAAAATTATGTCTAGATGTTTTTACTGGTGAATACTACCAACTATTGAGGAAGAAATAATGCCAATTCTACGTAACTAAAGAGAAAGTTGGAACAGATGGGACTGCTTCTCAATTTATATCACGAGGCCAACATTACTCAGATTCTAAAACCAAAGACATTAAAACTGCAGATCAGTACCCCTCATGAGTATAAATGGGGAAATTCTTAATAATTTTAACAAATCAAGTGCACCAATATCTAAAAAGGTTAGGACATGCACAAGTGATGTTTATTCTAGTAATGCCAGTTGGTTTAATCTTTAAAAATCAGTCAATGTAATCAGTCAATGGAATAGATTAAAAAGAAAAAAACAATCTGAGTAAATACACAAAAACCATTTGGCAAAACCCCATATCTATTTCTAATAAAAACTGATAAGACAAGTAAAGAGTTAACAGGAGCGGGCTTGTGAGCTAGCAGGAACAAGCTTAAAATATAATTACTTGGTTCTGAAACCTCTGGCTAGCACTGCACCTGCAAGCTGACAAGCACCTTACATCCACCATAGGTGGGGACAGTACAGTTCCTAATTGCAACGGCAAACCCTGAAAACTAACACCCACCATATATGGGAACAGAACAGTTCCCAACTGCGACAGTAATCCCCTGAAAGCTGACATCCATCACAGATGGGAACAGGACAGTTCCCAGGAGAAGACAATTGTAACGACAGGCCCCCTGCGAGCAAACAAGCACCCTACATCCTGCATGGAAAAACATAAAAGCCCAACACTCCTGCTCATCAGTGCAGTTGTCCCTATCGGGCTCTATCCTGGTAAAACTCCCTTTGCCAGTATTTCTCTTTCAAACAGATATTCTCTCTCTCTCTCTCTCCTCTCTCCTCTCTCCTCTCTCTTCTCTCTCTCTCTCTCCGCTCTCTCCTCTCTCTCTCTCTCCTCTCTCTCTCTCTCTCCCTCTCTCCTCTTCTCCTCCTCCTCTCTCTCCCTCTCTCTCTCTCTCTCTCTCTCCTCCTCCTCCTCCTCCTCCTCTTCTCTCTCATCCTCTCTCTCTCTCTCCCCCTCTTCTCTCCTTCTCTCCTCTCTCTCTCTCTCTCTCTCCTCTCTCCTCTCTTCTTCCTCCTCTCTCTCTCTCTCTCTCCTCTCTCTTCCTCTCTCTCCTCCCCTCTCCTCTCTCCTCTCTCCTCTCCTCCCTCTCCTCTCTCTCTCTCTCTCTCTCTCTCTCTCTCCTCTCTCCCCCCCCCGCCCCCATAAATTTCAATAAACCTTTTCTTGTTCTCCCAGTTTGTAGAGTCTCATGAATGCTTTCACGTTTTGGGAACAACCAGAGGATAATTCTACACCAGTACATTTTGGTGCAAAAACCTGCGACTCTACCTCCTCCTCTCCATGAGTTCAACCTCCTCCTCTCTGTGACTCTCACTCTACTTCCTTCTCTCCCCTGCCAGGCGTTTTCTCTGGTGGTGCTCAGAAACTCTCATGGATTTTTTGAGGGTTGGAAATTGATGTTTCCAAGCTGGGGTTAGTCTCTGGTGGAATCAAAAGTCTGAACTGTGTTGGTTGGGAATCCCATTGCCAAACTCGATATGAGGCTTCTATTTCTTGGGGGAAAGGTGAGTCACCTTAGCCGCACTTTTAGTGGGCACGGGATGGACAGGTACACACCTCTAGGGCGTCTGCCACTTTAAAGAAGTCTCCCTTGACCAGATGACCTGGTAGCAGTCAGGTACTCTAGGACTAGGTCGCACAAGGCATGGCGGGGTGGCTCAGTTAGTTAAGAGTGTGAGCTCTTAGCAACAAGGTTGCCAGTTCAATTCCCACATGGAATGGTGGGCTGTGACACCTGCAACTAAAGATTGAAAATGGCGACTGGACTTGGGGCTGAGCTGCACCCTCCACAACTAGATTGAAGGATAACTTGACTTGGAGCTGATGGGCCCTGGAAAAACACACTGTTCCCCAACATTCCCCAATACAGAAAAAAAAGTAATAAAAGTAAATGAATGCATAACTCAGTGGGTCAATTGGTGTAAAGAACTTGACAGAAGAATATAAAAACTGACAGTGGAGGAAGAAGCTTTTGTTTCTGTTTTTACAAAGAATAACTTCTGTGTTTTCAAATTATCGCCAGTAAATTAATAATGTTTATGTAGCTGTATTCAAAATGATGTTTCTAGAAAAGGTTAATGAAAGAAAAACCAAGAGAAAGATACGACTATTTAGTATTGCAGATGTTGGCTAAGTGGCAACGTGACCACTAAAAACATATTTCATTCCATTGTGAAGAAATGTATGTAACATACTTAAACACATATTTATGTCATATGTAATATAAATTTCTTTTCAAATGTAGTGTATTAGGGTGTCATTTACATATGTCATATGACAAATTCACGAACTTGTTTTAATGATGTTGCTATCTTTTTTCATATCAGAGGGATTATTCATTGTGAATTTCTACCAACTGGATGAAGAGTTAACCACGTTTACTATTGGAAGTGCTGAAAAATGCTGCGTGAAAAAGTTAGACGACTTGGACTTTTCGCCACCAATTTATAATTTATGGCTCTTGCAACACGCCCAATGCACCAGCTTACACGGCACTGTCTGTGAGGGAGTTTTTAGGCAGTAAACAAATAACTGGATTGGAACACCCTCCCTACTCATTTGATCTGGCCCCCATTGACTTCTTTCTTTACCAGAAGATAAAGGAAATATTGAAAGGAAGACATTTTGATGAGATTCAGGACATCAAGGGAAATACAACAACAGCTCTAATGGCCATTCCAGATAAAGAGTTCCAAAATTGTTCTAAAGGCTGGACTGGGCACAGGCATCAGTGCATAGCTTCCTAAGGGGAGTACTTCAAAGATGACCATAGTGATATTCAGCAATGAGGTATGTAGCACTTTTTCTAAAATGAGTCACGAGTTTAATTATCGTACAGTTAAAGGCACTCGTGTTAAGTATACAGAATAGTTTGGTGAATATTGACACATGTACAGTTGTGTAGTCACACTACAACCAAGATATAAAATTTGTATTAGGAAGCTCCCTCAGGCCCTTTTGTGATTAATCCCCACCTCTGTATGAAAGCAAAGCAGTGATTTGCTTCCAGTGACTACATGTAAGATATTCCTGGTCTCAAGTTTTATGTAACTGAATCTTACAGTGTGTATGTACACAGGGCCCATTTGCTTTCACTCAGCGTGTTCTGGGATTGGGCCATGCTGTTGTGTATCAACTTCCATTCCCTTTCATTACTGAGCAGTGATATGATGTACCAAAATGTATTTATTCATTCACCTATTAATGGACATTTGGGTTATTTCTAGTTTGGCCCATTTATGAATAAAGTTGTTGCTATGAATACTAATGTACAAATTTTGTGGGGACATAGGTTTGTATTTCTGTTGTGTAAATTCCTAGGAGTGAGATTTGGGGCTGTATGATAAATCAATGCCAACTGTTTTCAAAAGTAGTACATCATTTTACATTTTCATCAACAATGGATGAGAGTTCTACTTGTTCCACATCCTTAACATTTTTTAGTGTAATCAATTTCTTTAGTTTGAGTCATTCTCGTGGGTGTGAAGTTATTCTCATTAGGGTTTTAATTTTTCTTTGATGATGAATAATGCAGAGCATATTTCATGTGGTTACTGATTATTGATGTATGTTCTTTGGTGAAGTGTCTTGCTAAATCTTTTACCCAATTTAATAGAATTGTTTGTCTATTAATTTGTCAGAGTTCTTTATTTACCTGTAGTGTTTGAGGAAAACCTAGGAGGGAAAACAAGTTTTACCAGATTGCAGCAACCAAGGAGGGAGAATGATGAAGCAAGAGAGGCGTGGAGAGGGGAGGAAATCGGGCAGGACCTTGAGGCACAGGTAAGACTTTGGGTTAATAATGAGGTGGGATGCCCATGGATGATTTTGAGTAGGGAGTGGCAAACAAGGGTTACATTTAAGGCACCACTTTGTCAGCTCTGGGAATAGACCAGGGGAACTAGAGTGAACACTGGATATGCTACGGCATTATTGCAGCAGTCGGGGATGGGGGAGGGGAGAGAGAGAGAGAGAGAGAGAGAGAGAGAGAGACAGAGAGACAGAGAGAGGGAGAGGAGACTGGTTAGTTGCAGGTCTGAATGGTCTATCCCTACTTTTGTTCCTGATAGTCCAAACTACATAATTTCAAATGTGGGGGTGATTTCCTTGATCTTTTTAACAGAAGAGGATTCACTCAAGGCCTTTACTTGGAACACACTTTACTGAGAGTTGAGGGAGGGCTGACAATGGTGACTCGCTTAGCTTAACCCAGTGGTTACAGTTGTTAGTTGGTTGCAGTATTATGGTTGTTTGTGTGGCTGTTTGACTAGTGTGTGCTTTCTTCATCTTGGGCTATAATCTTCAAGAGAGTGGGAAAATGACTTCTCTTTTAACGCACCATCCCCAGTTGTAGCATAGTGCTTGAATTTTTTTAATGTGTTTTTTCTTTGAGAATGTGGGTGTGCGTGCGCGCCTGTGTGTGTATGAGTGTGTGTGTGTGTGTGTGTGTGTGAGAGAGAGAGAGAGAGAGAGGTAGAGAGGAGTGGGGCAGGAGAGAGGGGGAGAGGCAGACATGGGGGCGGGAGGACAGGTGCACACTCCAAAGAAACTGCGCAATGTTTTCTGAGAACGGAATGCCTACAGCCTGTGCACAATGTTCTTTTCTACTTTCTCAAGGTGTATTTATCACCATGAATTTTTTTCATCATATCCAAAATGATCTACATGTTTTCTCCTTAGAACCCTAAAGAGCAAGAATTGTTTCCTGGGAGCATTTAAATGTCCTCAACAACCACTCAAGTACTATATTTAGTAATGTTGCTTTCCTATTGTTTGCATATCTTGAAAATGTACCAGCATTACCAGCTTAGAGAGACGAGGCACTAAATAAAAGTGTGTTCTTTGAAGCGTTGGGACTATAAGCTGTGAGGGACAAAAAGCACATTTTCATAGTGTTTCTCCAGCATCCATCCCAATGGTGTGTGGTGATGGGATGATAATGACCACGGGACATGTCACTGCTGACACAGGGACCCACCTTCTCCCTAAGCTATTTGACTTAGAATTTCCCTAAAGAAGTTTGTGTTTTTCACATTTACTGCAGTTTCAAGAAGGCACCAAATTATATTAAAGAAAAAATCCTTATAACTTTTTAAAAAGTTTCCATAATAAAGATCAGATGGATCTTGATACTGAGGAGAAAAACCATCATATTGCCACCCAAAATTGGTAGTTCTCTTTAATAACATTGATTAAAAATAGCATGTTGATTTAGTATTAATTGTGTATACAGTAGTACCTCGTTTTCGAACGTCTCCGTTGATGAACATTTCGGTTTACAAACGCCGTAAACCCGGAAGAAAATGCTTCGGTTTTCTAACACACCTTGGAAGTCGAACATGGTCCGCTGAATGCAAGATCCTGAGGCCTAGCTGTCAACTGTTTTCGAACATTTCAGAACTTGAATGGTCTTCCGGAACAGATTACGTTCGAAAACCGAGGTACCACTGTACTTAGTGTATATATTTTTGGAATTTGCCATCTTGCTTAATGAACTTCTGATCTCTCTCAACTGGGTTTTCCAAAGTTTTTGGAATTTCTCCAGAATGCAAAGTAAAACAAAACAGAGTACTGAAACTCAAACAGGTTTAGAGAATATTATGACACACATGTCCATCTTGCATATCATAAACACTCTGGCAATTTCCAGCCTAAAAACAAAAAAAGAATAAAACACTAACTTTTGCTTTGCTTACCCCAAAGTTTGCCACAGAATTTTTTCACCAAACTGTATTCTTTACCACCAGCTTTGCTCTACAAAATCATGCCATAGCCTCATAAATTATTGTGACCTATTGACTGGAAGAAGGCCATAAAATGGAAGATTCACAGCAAGGTAAAGAGAATAAATGAAAATATAAGAATGTTTACTTTTTGGACTATAGACAGTTTTAAGATTGTTAGTTTTAAATAAGCAAGTCAACCTTGCTTTCAAAAAATGATTCTGCTTTGAATCCATTTTTGGTGAGACATTTATTAACATGAGAACAATGTAGTAAAAATTTGCTACACTGGGGTTTAAGACATTAGGGTTTCAAGTCTCCCTCAGAGAGTAGGAGGTAATTTTAAATCCCATGATTCTACAAGATGAATCAAACTTCTGAGCAGCAATCTCTGTGCCTCACCAAACCTCAGGGTCCTTGCTTCTTATTGTGATATATTAGGTACCAGCTGCCACTACTTAGTTCTTAGGTCACTTGGACCTCTAGTCAAGTCTCTTCAACAGACTCAGTTCACTATAAAACTAACTTCGACCAGGAGGAAGGTCCAAGATGGCAGATTAGGTAAATGCTATGCCAGCTGCCTCCCAGGATCACATCAAAACTACAACTAAATTTCAGCAAAATCAATATCCAGAATCATCTGAAAACTAGGTGAAGAGAATCCCTATAATTAAGTATATAAAGAAGAGACCACATCGAGATTGGTAGGAGGGGCATAGATGAGTAATGGGCTGACCCCAAACCCACAAGTTGTGGATGAAAAATGGGAGGGACTCCTCAGTGGTGTACCCTGAAGTGGTAGGGGTCCAAGCCCCACACTGGACTCCCCAGATCAGAGGTCCTGTCTCAGGAAGAGGAGTCCTCAGAACATCCAGCACTGAAAATCAGCGAGGACTCTGTCTGTCCATACTGGTGAGACAGAGGTGGCTAGAAAGCCTCATGTTCTCTTAAAGGGCCTGGACACCGACTCACTCGCTTGCAAACACTCACCTGGGCTCTGCAGGAGGGGCAGCAATTCAAGAGTTGCCGGAGACATACGGGGTGAGAGCTGCAGGGACAGCAGCCATTGTCCCTGTGTGGAGCCTGCCTCATGTATAGAGAACAGGAGGATGCCCTCTTTTCTGTATTGAACCCTCCCCCAAAGAGCCAAATCTCAGACCACATTGATGTGGAAAAATCCAGGCTTGCACACCACCTTGGTGATGCCCTGGGTTGCTGCCCCACTCAGTGCTGCATCTACGGGGACATTCTGGGTGCCTGGACGGGCAGCTGCCCCACAATCTGAGAAACTCTTTTACAGCATCAGATGGCCCATGGCAGCCAAGTGACTTTCAGTGGTGGGCAATCATGCACAATTTTCACTGCATGTATTTGGGCAGCTCTGGGGATCTGTGGGCCGGAGGTGAGTGGAGGCTGTCCTTGGTATTCTCAGGGTATTTTATGAGTCATCACAGGCTCACAACTGGTGCCAAGAAATGAATCTGCATTAAGTTTGTAGAAAACCACCAGCCATGCCTCATTACTCCCTGGGACCCTCCTACCCAGCCAGTACTACATTTCTGAGGATCTTCTCATCACTGGGTCAAACAGCCCTGCCTGTGCACCTAAGGAGTCTCTTTCTTGTTTTTTTTTTTTTTTTTAAGTGGTGAAAGAGTAGTTTATTAGAAGAGATAGTGCACTTTGAAGAAATAGAAGCAGACCCAAGCAGTAGAGAATGGCTCAAGGGCCCAAGGTGGAAATATTAGGACAAAAGTACAATCCAAAGGATTTGGAGCGGGCCACTGAGCAAAAGCAAGGCTCAAGAGACTTAAAGGGCCAAGGAGTCTATTTCAAGCAGGCTGAGCCTTATGGGAAGCCAGGTGGCAACAGGTCTAGGGGACCCCTGGACCTTTTCCTAAGCTGCCCCACCTCAATACTGGGGCAGCTGGCCTCTAGTCACAGCGAGGCCACCCCTACATACCTCAGGTCCAGCACAGGCAGCAACAAATCACATATAGCTTTGTAGCTCCTACCAGGTAGCCCTGGGCCAGTCACAGGCAAGGCTGAATTTGATCTGCATGGGAGCCCTTCCCTCAAAAACAACACTCTCAGAGACCAGCTTCAGACCACACCAGAACACTACCCCAATAGCCCCACAAGTGGCACACCCAAAGGGTGGCAACAATAGACACAAGAGCCCACTGGGGTGATTCCTCTTCTGAGGGATCAGCCCCTACACAGTATCTCATATACTGAGGGCATAGCCAAACCTCACAGCCAGTCAGCCTGGGAGTGAATCCCACCCACTGATGCATCAAAAGCAATCAAGGCTCAGCTACAACAGGAGAATACACACAAAACACATTCGAGACAATCTTGGACCACTCTCACAGAAAAATAGGGAGACTGCACCACTGGACCACACAGGACACATAGTACATAAGGGCACCTGGCAAAGACTGAGAGGCATAGCAGATCTACCTAATACATGGACATTAACATAGAGAGGCAACAAAAATGAGGAAACAAAGAAACATGTCCCAAATAAAAGAACAGGAGAAACCTCGAGGAAAACAACATACCAAAGAGAGAGTTTAAAACAATGGCTGTAAGAATGCTTAAGGACCTTAGTGAGAACTTCAAACAAGAGATAGTGAGCCTAAAGAAGGATACATAAACCATCAAAAGAACCAGTCATAAAGAAAGAATACAAAACTGAAATGAAGAATACACTAGAAGGAATCAACAGATTAGATGAAGCAGAGGGTTAATCCATAATTTAGAAGACAAGGTAGCAGAAAGCACCCAAGCAGAACAATAAAGAGAAAAGAATTTTTAAAAAGATAGTTGAAGGAACCTATGAAACACCGTCAAACACAACATTCACATTGTAGTGGCAGCAGAAGGAGAAGAGAGGGAGCACGTCACTGAGAACTTAAATTTGAAAAAATATGACTAAAAACCTCCCTAACCTGATGAAGGAAATAGACATACAAGCCGAGGAAGTATAGAGAATCCCAAGGAAAATAAACCCAAACAGCCTCACACCAAGACACATTATAATTAAAATAGCAAAGTTTTAAAACAAAGAAATTATCATAAGAGCAGCAAGAGAAAGACAACTAGTTACTTACAAGGTAGCTCCCATAAACCTATCAGCTGATTTTTCAACAGAAATTTTGCAGGCCAGAAAGGAGTGGCAAGAAATATTCAAAGTGTGACAGTGGTGTGGTGTAAGGAGTACTTCTTGAAATCTCCCATGGAATCTACAATAAATTGAACAACTATAATTGAACAAAGTACTCGCTGCATGGCAGAGGCATACCTAAGAGACCTGCAACTGAATCATATAAAGGTTGGCAAATTGGGCGAGTACGGGAAGAGGGAAGGTGGAAGAGCAAAGACGCGGTTGGACTGCAGGACACAGACCAGAGCTTGGAGTTCCCTACAGTCCAGAGCTACCACAGTCGCAGCAGACTACTAATGTTCCCCTTATGGCCCACAATCCTGCCTGAGGGATCAGCATATAACATGACTGAACCCAACCATCACAGCACAGACCTTGGAGCAAAGACTGAGAAAAAAAGGGTGAGAACGGTGGTTTAATCCCTCACTTCCAAACAGAAGATGGAAGGCATAGGAACAGAGCCTGGCCGACCACTTCCCACCCTCCGAGTGCTAGAGACAGACTCCAGAAGAAACAGTATCAGTGTCAGATCAAAAGAACAGAACACTTACAGCTCTGAGAACTGCAGCCCCCACCGCACAGACTCACAGCACGACTAATTCTGGTGAGAGGGAGATATGTCAGGGCAAGATAACTGTGCACTGGTAGTCGCCATTGCTCAGAGCCACTTCTTATAATCCAACATGCCCCCACCTCCACCTATCTGGGTGGATCCATGCAGAGGTAAACTGAGCTGCTGAGACACACAAGTGCTAACTCTGGATGCAGGAAGAACTTTGGGACTTCAGAAGCTCTCCATATTGCCCCATGGAGGTAGTGCCCTAAGACCCAGGCAACTTGCTCACGGAGGAGAAACCTACCTTGCAGGGAACTCCCCCATTGTGCCGGAAGCTGGAACACTGCAAAAGAAAATATAACTCTACAGTGTGAGAGAGAAAAAAGGCTGCAATGGGAGATAAAATAAAACATTCCACTAACACCTACTGGAATGCAAAAGACCCCTTCCTATCAACGTGTTGCAGAACCACCCCTGCAGATGCTTAAAAAAAAAAGGAATAATAATTCATTAATTGCCATGAATAACCAAGGTAACAAGGCTGCTCAAAAAGAAAATGAAAAGTCTCCAGAAAATGAAATCAAAGACATGGAAATATGTGACTTAAATGACAGAGAATTCAAGATTGCAGTTCTGAAAAAACTCAAAGACATGCAAGAAAACACAGACAGGGAGTTTAATGAACTCAGAAATATATTCAAAGAACAAAATGAACATTTCCCAAAGAGAACTGACTCTGTGAGGTGAACACACAGTAAGTTGTACACCTGAAACCTATGTAACTTTATTAAAAATTGTCACCCCAATAAACTTATAAAAAGAAGAACCAAATAGAAATTCTGGAGATTAAGAACTCAATTAAAAAAAAAAAGAAGAATGAAAGAGCCGTCTTAGGTAACAGAGCTGCCCAGATGCATGCAGAAAAGAATCAGTGACACTGCAGATAGAAATCTGGAAATGACACAGATGGGAGAAGAGAAAGACTTGAGAGTTAAAAGAAATAAAAGAACTCTACAACAACATTCTGACTCCATCAGAAAGAGCAGCATAAGAATAGTGGGCATACCAGAAGAAGAAGAAAGGGAGAAGGGAACAGAGAGTATATTCAAACAAGTAGTTTATGAAAGTTTGGGAAACTTGTGAAAAGAACTGGATCCTTGAATCCAAGTAAATACAACACCTAATTACCTCAATCTCAACAGGCCTTCTCCAAGGCACATTGTATTGAAGTTATCAAAAATAACAGCAAAGAAAGAATCCTCAAGGAAGCCAGGGAAAAGAAGATGGTAACCTACAAAGGAAAGCCCATTAGATTATCATCCGATTTTTCAGCACAAACTCTACAAGCCAGAAGGGAGTGGAATCAAATATTCAAATTATTGAAGAGAGAAATTATGAGCCAAGAACAATATATCCAGCAAAGATATTTTTTAGATATGAAGAAGGAATAAAGACCTTCCCAGACATACAGAAGCTGAGGGAAATTTCTAACACACAGCCTGCGGTACAAGAAGAAATGAAGGAGGCGATTTGACCTGAAACAAAACAGCAAAAGAATACAAAACCATGAGTAGTATTATGAACAGAAAGACAGAAAGCAGGAAATGGGAAATTCTACATCAAATAGGACACTGTACACTTACACATAACATACAGGGTAAAGAAGGAAAAAACATTTTTAAAAAAAGAGCAAAAAGACTACTTGCTACTGCAATACAGAAATCAACTCACAGCAGAAATAAGGATAATTAGTGATGACAAAAACAAAAAAGGGGAGAAAGTAAAGGTCTGAACTGGCAAAGGGGAATGGAGAAAGGAGGAATAAAGAAAAAATGGAATACTCTAAATACGAAACCTTCTTTTACATAAACTTAATTGTAACCACTCCAAAAAATTCAGAACTGAAATATATAACATAAAAAAAGAAGAAACAGAGGGACAAATCATAGAATACCACCACACTGAAATAACAGAGAGCATCAGAAAGGAAAGAAACAATGGACACTCCATCCTACCAGAAAACCTAAGATAGAATGATCCGAAATCTTCATATATCAATAATCACCCTAAATGTAAATGGAATGAAATCACCAATAAAAGTGCACAGAGTAACTGATTGGATCAAAAAACCAAAACCAACCACATGCTGCCTACAAGAGACACATCTCAGCTACAAGGACAAATATAGACTCAAAGTGAAAGAGTGGAAATTGATACTCCAAGCAAATGGTATTCAGAGAAAAGCAGGTGTATTCATACTGATATCAGATAAAAGAGAATTCAGGATAAAAAAAAGTATAACAAGAGACAAAGATGGACATTTTTGATAAATGGTAAAGGGAACTATACAAGACGTAACAATCATCAATGTTATGCCCCCAATCAGGGAGCACCAAAATATACAAAGTAACTACTAACAGAACTAAAGTGAGAAATTGACCAAAACACAATTATAGTAGGGGACCTAAACACATAATTGACAGCTATGTATAGATCATTCAAACAGAAAATAAATGAAGAAATATCAGCCCTAAATGGCACATTAGATGAAGTGGACATAATTGACATTTACAGAGCACTTCATCCTAAAACATCAGACTATACATTTTTTTCTAGTGTACAGGAACTTTCTCAAGGATAGACCATATATTGGGACATAATACTAGCCTCAGCAAATTTAAGAAGATTGAAATCCTACCAAGCATATTCTCTGATCACAAGGCTTTGAAATTGGATATCAACTGCAAAAAGAAAGCAGGAACCACAAATATGTGAAGATTAAATAACATTCTTTTAAGGAAAAACTGGGTCAAAGAAGAAATAAGAGGAGAGATAAAAAGATATATAACAACAAATGAGAATAAAATACATCCCACCAAAATTATTAGGATGCAGCAAAAGTAGTAATAGGAGAGAAATTTATATCATTACAGGCCTATGTCAAGAAAGAAGAAAAATCCCAGGTAGACAACCTCACGTTAAACCTCAAAGAACTAGAAAAAAACCCTAATGAAACGCAAAGTCAACAGAAGGAAGGAAATAATAAAAATCAGAGCAGAACTACATGAAATAGAGAGCAACAAGACAATAGAAAAAAATTCATGCAACAAAGAACTGGTTTTTGAAAAGATTAATAAAGTTGACAAACCCTTGCTTACCCTCAGTAAGATAAAAGAAGAAAAGACACAAACAAAATCATAAATGAAAGAGAAGTTATCACGGATGTCACAGAAACACAAAGGATCATCCAAGAATACTATGAAGGAGTATATGCCACCAAATTCAATAATCTAAAAGAAATGGACAAGTTCTTAGGTCCAGCCTTCCTAGGCTGAATCACGAAGAACTAGAAAATCTAAGTAGACCGATCAACAGTAAGGAAATTGAATCAGTCATCTAAAACCTTCCCAAAAGCAAAGGTCCAGGACCAGATGGTTTCACTAGTGAATCCTACCAAACATTCAAAGAGATCTAACACCTGTTGTCCTCAAACTCTTCCAAAAAATTGAAATAGAGACAATACTCCCTAACTCATTTTATGAGGTCAACATTACACAGTATCAAAGCTTGGTAAGGATCACACACACACAAAATAAAATTACAGACCTATATCGCTGATGAATACAGACGTAAAAATCCTAAACAAAATTCTAGCACACCGAATACAACAATGCATTAAAAAGATTATGCATCACGACCAAGTGGGGTTCATCCCAGGGGCAGAAGAATGGTTCAACATACACAAATCAATCAATGTGATACACCACATACACAAAATAAAGGACAAAAATTATATGGTTATGTGAATAGATGCTTGACAAGATAAACATTCATTTATGATTAAAACACTTAATAAAATAGGTATAGAAGGAAAATACCTTAACATAATAAAGGCCATATATGACAAACCCTCAGCTAATATCATAACTGAGTGAAAAATTGAACCCTTATGTGAAAAATTGAACCCTTTGCTTTATGTTCAGGAACAAGACAGGGTTGTCCCCTATCACCACTGTTATTCAACATAGTATTGGAAGTCTTAGCCAGAGCAATCAGGCAAGAGAAAAAATAAAAGGCATCCGAATTGGGAATGAAGAAGTTAAATCATCACTTTTTGCAGATGACATGATGCTATATATAAAAAACCCTAAAGACTCCACCAAAAAGCTGCTAGAAACAATAACCAAATACAGTAAAGTTGCTGGCAACTTTCAACGTACAAAAATCAACGTACAAAATTCAACGTACAAAAATCCATTGCAGGCTCGCCTGACTGGCCTATGTATGGCGTGTGTCATGCTTGGGGGCTCTGTTGCCGCCATCATATTGATGGCCATGAATTTCAGTTCCTAGAGCTTCCAGCTGTGGTTCCCAGACAAGGGCAGCTTCCCACTGGACCATTTCAGTGAGTGTAAAACCTTTAAGGAGAAATTCATGAATTTTCTCTGTGAAAATAATTCTGAAAATGCTTGTGCAGAAACAAATCAAAATATTTAGAACGCAGAATGGAGAGGCAACTGATGGCACAAGAACCACTGGAAAAACTGGGATTTGGAAATTTGATAGATGGAAAATCAGAGACAAAAGCTAAATTTTGATGGGAAGAAGACTGCTGGGCTCTGTTGGGGATCATCTGGGACAGACAGTGGCACTAACCTTGTCACCTTGACAGTTTACTTATGAGGTGGTGTGACTGAAAAAGGGGCACCCGGAGTGCCTCGAAGTGTCTCACGAGATCACAATAGACACAACTCCTTGGTGGGCAGGGCTCACGGCTGGGGGTATGGCTCATGCTCTGAAACCCCCAGATTAGTTTGAAAAATTATCCTTCCTTTTAGATTCTCATTTTCCCCTGAATGTTAAGTTTTATTTTTAAATCCATGTGTGTGACGGAGTCCCTGGATCCCATGACAGATGGGAAATGCTGAGGAAGGTCTCATTAGTGAGTGGACAGCTTGGCTCTCCTGTGAACTGGTGGCTTTATATTATCATACTCTGAACATATTTTCAGACCAGCATGCTAAATGTTCACGAATTTCAGACTGTAATGTAGACAGATGTCAGAAAACTATCCCTAGCAAAATGGTTTCCTTGCATTTTTTTTTCTTTTTTAGCAATATAGAAGACAAACTAGGAAGTGAGAAATGGTGTGGCTTTTGTCAGGTTTGACTTCTCAATCTTTATCTGAGGATACCTGAACACTACATATATTTCTAATGACAGAGTCATTTACTGATTTGTATCAGACTGTATTTTTAAAACTAGATGTTTAATTTCAATTACTCATTTGCTGTAACTCTGAAGAACAGAATGCCAGTATATTTGTAGTTAGACTTACGTAGTGCCTTCCAGTTTTTCCCCCAAGAACACCCACCAGCACTTGCTCCTGGGTACTTTGAGAACGTGTTAGAGTAATGGTACCACAGCAGCCCAGCTGATACCAGAATTCCCTGTGGGGCATTTGAACCAAAGAGGTATCCAAATCCTGAGCCAGGAGTTTTGGGGATTTTGGTATTTGAGCAGGGTTCAGAACCACAAACAGAACACTGAGTGCATGTGGGTCTGGACCTGCTTGCCTTTGGACCTGTCCCCCCTCCCTGGCACAGCCTTCCTTCCCTGAGTCCTAGTCAGCTGGCCTTCATCCGATGTGGCCAGTGAAGATGGTGATGGGATAATTTGGGGTATGTCTCTCTCGGACAGCAGCCCTGGCAGTGGCTGTATCTTCTCCAGGCTCCTGCAGGTGGGGACAGCGACCTTGACCAGCCTGGGCTCCAGGAAATTACTGCCCTCCAATCCTCGGAAATTGGTGATAAGGCATCTCTCTCCCCTGTTCAGATATTTGCGTTAAAACCCTGTTTTCAGTCCTGCAGTGATGGACGTCTATTCTTGAGACCCCCCTGAATGATGTCCCTCCCAAACTGACTCCATTCCTCCAGTGCCCACTTGGCACCATTTGCCATGTTGATGGGTGGCACCAATTTCCTGTCTTCAGCTCATCACTGTTCATTGTTTGGTCTCTAACGGAATCTTTTGATGGTACGCTGCAGATTTTTTGCATATTGTCTAGTTTATGAAGTCTTGGTTTTTATCACCAAACCAAACAGAGCCATCAACTATTTTGTATTTTCCAACAGCACAAAATTACATACACAGTTATTTATTGCAGCATTGTTTGTAGTTACAAACCATGAAGTGCCCCAAGAACCCATCCATACGAGTGTTTGAGTAAACTGGCTCATCCAGACAGCACAGTGCATGCAGCCCCCCAAAACTGGGGATTATGTGGGCATCTCTCAGCTGACATGGAATGATTTCGAATCACAAACATACTGTTAAGTGAAAAAAGCGGAATCCAAAAGTGCATCTATAGCACGTTGAAAAGAAAGCTATGTGGGACTGCCAGTTGGCTCAGTTGGTTGAAGTGCAGTGCTCCTAACACCAAGGTTGCCGGTTCGATTTGCACATGGGCCAGTGAGCTGCACTCCCCACAATTAGAATGAAAACAACAACTTGACTTGGAACAGATGGGTCCTGGAAAAACATACTGTTCCCCAATATTCCCCAATAAAACAATTTTTTTAAAAAAAGGGAAAGAAAGAGATGTAAGAAACTCCAGAAATATCCATGTATTTGTACAAAAAATAAACTGAAGGACAAACCAGAAACTGGTGAGAAGGATCATTGACATTCATGTCCAACATGCTTGAAAAATAAGACAGGGAGTGGGGACCCAAAATGGAACACCCACACCATGTTACAAATGTGAACTTTTACCACGATGACAGTGGAGGGGACACAACAGCTGAGTGACTTAGGAAGCAGGATTTTGACCAAACCGAGAGACAAAAAGACAAGATTGTGTGTTCTAGTTAGTTTGTTTTTAACATGGATGACAGTTCTGGAACTGTATCCGCAGACTGAAGAAGCTAGGGGTATGCTGTGGGTAAGAGCTGCATTTGACAAACTAGTTTGCTGACATAGGACAGCAGCTACATACAGAAATAGACATGTGTGTATGTGGTGCGACTTCATACAGATGTTTCCAGCTGAGCACTGGGGCCTGGAAGTAGGGTTTCCAGGCGGGAATTCCCACCCATTCTCAGGAATTTTTTTTGCTTTCCCATTCCCAAATCCCGAGATATAAACTGTTTTCTGTTCTCCGCGATGAATCTTTTCCACAAAGTGATGGCCAATACTACCAAACATCTGGGTTCAAGGAGCCGATTTTCCCGATTTCCCAACCAATGTTTCTCTGGATTTGGGAATGGAAAAGCGAAAAAAATTCCCAAGAACGGGTGGTAATTCCCACCCGGAAACCCTAGCGAGAAATACGAAAGTGTCTAAGAGATACATTGTGAGTAGTATGTTTATTTCCCATTGTGAGTATTACTGGGTTCAAGGAGCCAATTTTCCCAATTTGCCGACCAACTTTTCTCGGGATTCAGGAACGGGAAAGTGAAAAAAATTCCTGAGAACAGGTGGGAATTCCCGCCTGGAAACCCTACTTGGAAGCAGAGAAACCCAGTGGTAGGGTGCACACCCAGAGCTCAGATCCTGGGTTCCAACAATGTCTCCAGCAAAAGGACAGGGCTCCTTGAAATGGCTGACTCCAGGGCCAAGGCCAGGAAAGTCCAAGGTGAGCCTGGACCATCTCGTGTCTGAACCAAGCAATTGCTGGAAAACTTATGGGGCTTGTTGAAAACCAGGAGGCCTGTTGAAAACCAGGAGGCCACGTAGAGGCGCTCCCAATGGCCAAATCTGGGACACACTGCAACAACAGGAAGATAGTAATGGGTTATAGCCCTCAGAATAAATTACTACCCAGGAGTTCACGTTGATGCAAACTGCTGAATGACCGATTCAGCAGCAGGAGGAATAGCTCCTGAGGGGACGAGCTACCATTGGAAAACACTGCACTAACCAAGGTTGCAGACAGGAACATCAGTGGGGTTAGTGGGTGGCATGTGATATGGTCGGGGTGTTGGCCTTGCCCTGAGACCTGCACTCAGTCGTTTAGTGATTACTAAGGGGACAAGAGACGTACAGTGTGGTCACCATAACCAGCTGGTCACACTGGGAGAGGGGCTTTTCCACAGCTGGTGCCCCCACCTGGTACCCCAACTAGGCACAGCATCACTTCTGAGGTTTTCTTGCCAAGAATGGGTAACCTCAATCTACTGAGGGACCATCTACAGATGAGGACCAGCGCTCTTCAGAAGTGTCACGCCCTGAGAGGCACACTGAGGGGCTGTCCCAGATGTGAGGATGCGGGAAGGAACTGTGGGCAGTGGGCAGGACCCCAGCTCTACAGATCGGTCCTGGGCTCTTGGATGCTTGTTCTGTGATTAACTGAAATGTTATTTGGAGAAGCAGGCACACGAACTTGGTCCGATTTTTGCAACTTTTTGAAAGTCTGAAATGATTGATAAGTGTACACATTTTGTAGCAAACCCTTTGTAGTGGAACTCTCTATACACGATTGAATAAGCTCTCATTTTCACATACATTCACTCAATTTCAAGTAGGGCAATGAAGGCGTAAATGATCTGGGAGGACAGAGGACAGGAGGAAGAGGAGCAGTCTGAACATAGTGGTGGTGGGGGGACCAGCTGACTTCCTCACAAAGGAGCAGCAGCTTCCTGAGCTGCCTCTGATGCTTAGGAGCCAGAAGTCCTGCCTGCCGCTGCCAAAGCGGCCACCAGATGTTTGTGGTAGTCCATCACTTGTTCTGTAAAGAATGTGTTTTCTTTCTCATGTACAGTCATCAGGATATGCAACAGTATTATTAAAAGGCACCAAAAGACAATTTCCAGGATGTTTTCCAAAGGCTCTCCCGAGGCAAGAGAGGTCAGAAATCAGGCAGCCAGGCTTAGGCTGGGGCCCTCCTTAATCTGGCTCGCTCCAGCTACCTACCTCATCCACACAAGGCTGATCAGGGAGCTCGGGTGCAGAGCTCTGTCCCCCCACTGCCAGTGATGTCCCAGCATTCAGAAGCTAGCCAGATCTCCCCTCCTGAAGAGTTCTGTAAAAGCTTACTACCCTTGCTCTAAAACGTCACCATAAACGCAGTGGCTTAAACAACAGGAATGCATCACATTATTCTGCAGAGGAGTGTGAAATGCGCCTGAGACTCTGGGGAAAACGCTTCCTGCCTCTTCCAGCTTCGAGAGGCACCCACGTGCCTTTCATGTGTCCCTGTCCCTCCTCCTCCCTGGCCTCTGCCCGTCCTCATCTTCTCTCTGACTCTGGTCTCCTGTAAGGACATCATGATGCCTTGTCCACCCAGATTGTCCAGGACCACCTCTGGCCTCCACATCCCTAATCACACCTGTAGGCTGACTAAGGCTGTGGGGACAAAGCCGTTATGTGCCCAGCACACCGCCCCAGACCGAAGGCCACTGGCCGTGATTGGGGAGCATCTCTGAGCTGCTCAGTGCGTGTTTGTGCCCACTGACATCTGAGCCCTGCCCCCAGGACTCGTGCTCTGGGGCAGCTGTGGGGTTTGTCCTGATTCTCACAGCAACCCAGTCATGGACAGCACCCCTCAGGGCTGAATGTAAATCCATGTTCTCCTGAAACTTTGGGCACTTACTTGGCTGGCAAACAAAAGAGAGGGGGTGTCTATGCTGCCAATAAAAAGGCTCAGAAAGTCAGAACCAGCCACTATATGTATGAACGGCCCCATTCTTGTGAAGTGTCTGTCTACCTAGGCAGTTCCTAGTTTCTGTCGACGAGACATATCTGGAGTCTGTTCATGACACCTCTTCCCTGGACAGCTTAACACGTAACTTTCCCCACATATTTTATTACAAGCATGTCTTGTTTACATACAAACAATAAAATCATTAGCTTAAAAAAACCCCAAAAGGCGGTCATCAAAATGTCGCCATGACGTGAGCCTCTGGAAATCTTCCCTGGAATTTACAACAAATCAAACAACTATAAGTCCACAAAGGACCCTGCACAGCACACAGGCAAGATGAAGAGTCACTGCTGAATTCACCTAAAGGTGGGCAAATTATGCGAGCAGGGGAGGATGGAAGGGAGAAGTGTGGAAATGGAGCCGCACAGGCACAGGACGCAGACCTAGCTCAGTGCTCCAAGCTCGCTGCATCCCAGAACTACTGCAGCTGCGGGAGAGGGAAGAACTCCGACTGCTAGGGCTCCATTTATGGCCCACAGGGCTGAGGGGACAGCATATAACACAGCTGACCCCAACGATCACGGCACAGACCTCGGAGCAAAGACTGAGGGAAGAAGGCTGAAAACGGTGGTTTAAGCCCTCACTGACGAGTAGAGAACGGAAGCCTTAGGCACTGAGACTAGCCCCTCCCTACCCTCCCAGAACTCACCCCGCCCACCTGCCCAGCTAGAAGTGGAACAATAGAGTGTCAGATCAAAAGAACAGAATATTTGCAGTTCTGAGAACTGTGGTGTGCAGACACGGGCTCGCAGCCCAACTAGTTCCAGCAAAGGGGAGGGAGCCAGGGAAGCAGGACCGGCTGTGGTGGTGGTTGCCACCATTGCTCTGGGCCACCTCTCACAACTCACCCCGCCCCTACCCCACCTATCTGGGCGGATCCCTACAGGAGTAAACAGAACTGCTGAAACACACGAGCTCTAAATCTGGTGCAGGAAGAGCTTTGGAACTTCAAAAGCTCTCCACATCCCCACAGGGACTCGGCGTCCTATGACCCAGGTGAACTGTTGACAGAGGAGAAGCCTACCTTCCAGGGAATCCCCCCATTGTGTGAGAAACTACAATAGTGCAGAGAAAACATAACACTACAGTGTGAGAGAGAAACATGGCTGCAGTCAGGGAGAAAATAAAACATTCTACCAACACTTACTGGAAAACAAAAGAAAGACCTCTTCCTATCAACCTGTTGCAGAACCCACTCCTGTAGATGTCTAGAAGAGAAATAATAAATCATTAATTGCCATGAATAACCAAGGCAACAAGACAGCTCAGAAAGAAAGTGAAAAGTCTCCAGAAAATGAAGTTAAAAATATGGAAATATGTTACTTAAATGACAGAATTCAAGATTGCAGTTCTGAAAAAACTCAATGAGATGCAAGAAAATCAGAAAGGCAGTTTAAAGAACTCAGAAACACAATCAAGGAACAACATGAGCATTTTACGAAAGAGATTGGAATTTTACAAAAGAACCAAATAGATTTCTGGAGATTAAGAATGAAATAGAAGAAATTAAGAATGAAATAGCCAGCTTGTTGTCACACAACAGCCTAGCCGATTGCTGCGCACTCCCCCCCCCCCTCGTGTCTTTGAGGAGAGAAAAATCCGTGAGACTGTGCCTCTTTGGGACTTTGCTTATCTCAATGTTTTACACCTCATGTCTCTCTGTCTGGTCGCCAAAAGAG
Source organism: Rhinolophus ferrumequinum (assembly GCF_004115265.2). Lineage (NCBI taxonomy): Eukaryota > Metazoa > Chordata > Mammalia > Chiroptera > Rhinolophidae > Rhinolophus > Rhinolophus ferrumequinum. The sequence continues at coordinate 21,046 of NW_022680456.1, forward strand.
GGTTTGCAGACAATGACGAGTAAGATTCCCCATGGGGGGCACAACTCAAGCCAGGTGGAACCCCATGGAGACCCCCAATGAGCTTCCTTAGAAAGATTTGGGAAGGGGCCTTGTCTCCCCTTCCCTCTGCTGAGAAAAGCTGCTGGTACTCTGGCTTTCCCCTCTCACTTAATTGTGAGAAGAGTCTTTAGAGCGATAAGATTAAGCTCTCTCTGCTCAGCTCTGTAAAACAATTTCAACATGTGATATTTTCCCTCAAGGGAGTCATATATCTCATATCAAGGACTTTCTACTTTGGTTGTTTGAAGATCAATCAATTTGTTTGTTTGGTTATTTCTAAAACATGATAAAAGAGTCTCACAGACCGTGTCAAAAACAACAACATTCCCTTGTGTACTTACCAATAAAAACCACCAGTTGGCTTCATTCTAGGCTCCAGTCTTTCATGACTGGAGACCCCTGGCCTTCTGATATTTAAACTGCATTAAGTCTCTGTTTCTTTCTTTCTTAAAAACTTAACCCAAAGCTGCCCCTTCTCGCATCCACACTCCCCATGTTGCGCTGGATGCGACACCAGCTTAGGAAGTAGAGTTGACCAGATGGAGGAAAGAATCAGTGACATCGAAGATAGAAACCTGGAAATGACACGGATGGAAGAAAGAGACTTGAGACTTAAAAGAAATGAAAGAACTCTACAAGAACTTTCTGACTCCATCAGAAAGAGCAATATAAGAATAATGGGCATACCAGAAGGAGAAGAAAGAGAGAAGGGAACAGAGAGTATATTCAAACAAATAGTTGACGAGAACTTTCCAAACTTGTGGAAAGAACTGGATCCTCGAATCCAAGAAGCAAACAGCACACCTAATTACCTCAACCCCAACAGGCCTTCTCCAAGGCACGTTGTATTGAAGCTGTCAAAAATCAACGACAAAGAAAGAATCCTCAAGGAAGCCAGGAAAAGAAGACACTAACCTACAAAGGAAAGCCCATTATTATCATCAGATTTTTAGCAGAAACTCTACAAGCCAGGGGGAGTGGAACCAAATATTCAAACGATTGAAAGAGAGAAATTATAAGCCAAGAATAATGTACCCCGCAAAGATATCCTTTAGATATGAAGGAGGAATAAAGACCTTTCCAGATATTCAGAAGCTGAGTGAATTTTCCAGTACACGACCTGCACTACAAGAAATACTAAAGGAGCTATTCGAGGACCATCAACAGGGACAATGTGTGGCAAACAAAACATAAAAAGGGGGAGAGTAAAGACCTCAACTGGAATATGGGAATGGAGAAAGAAAGCGTGCTGAAGAAAAAGGAATACTCTAAATACCAAACTTTATTTTATATAAACTTAATGGTAAACACTCAAAAAAAAAAATCCAGAACTGAAATATATACTGTAAAAAAAGAAGAAAAAGACGGAAAAAATCATAGAATACCACCACACAGAAATAATAGACAACAACAAAAAGGCAAAGAAACAATGGAGATGCAGTCATACCAGAAAACTGAAAACAGAATGATAGGAAATTTTCATATATCAGTAATCGCCATAAATGTAAATGCACTGAACTCACCAATAAAAAGGCACAGAGTAGCAGATTGGATAAAAAAACTAAACCCAACCATATGCTGTCTCCAAGAGACACATCTCAGCTACAAGGACAAGCATAGACTCAAAATGAAAGGGTGGAAATTGACACTCCAAGCAAATGGTATTCAGAGAAAATCAGGTGTAGCCACCCTGATATCAGATGAAACAGAGTTCAGGATAAAAAAAGGTAACAAGAGACAAAGATGGACATTTCATAATAAAGGGGACTATACAACAAGAAGACATAACAGTCATCAATAATTATGCCCCCAATCAGGGAGCACCAAAATACACAAAACAACTACTAACAGAACTAAACGGAGAAACTGACTAAAACACAATTATACTAGGGGACCTAAATACATCATTGACAGCTATGGATAGATCATCCAAATGGAAAATAACGAAATAGCAGCCCTAAATAACACATTAGATGAAATAGACATAACTGATGTTTATAGAGTACTTCATCCTAGAACATCAACTATACATTCTTTTCTAGTGTACATGGGGCATTCTCAAGGATAGACCATATATTGGGACATAAAACTAACCCCAGCAAATTTAAGAAGATTGAAATCATACCACGCATATTTTCTGATCACAAGCCTATCAACTGCAAAAGAAAGCAGGAATAACCACAAATTGTGGCTATTAAACAACATGCTTTTAAAAAACAACTGGGTCAAAGAAGAAATAAGATGAGAGATCAAAAGCTGCATAGAAACAAATGAGAATGAAAATATATCCTACCAAAATTATTAGGATGCACCGAAAGCAGTAATAACAGGGAAATTTATATCATTACAGGCCTGTCTCAAGAAAGAACAAAAATCCCAGATAAACAACCTCACACCCTCAAAGAAGTAGAAAAAAGAACAAATGAAACCCAAATTTACCAGAAGGAAGGAAATAGTAAAAATCAGAGCAGAATTAAGTGAAGAAGAGAAGAAAAGGTCAATAGAAAATAATTCATGCAACAAAGAGCTGGTACTTTGAAAAGATTAATTTAATTGACAAACCCTTGGATAGCCTCACTAAGATAAAAAGAGAAAATACACAAATAAGGAAAATCAGAAATGAAAGAGAACTTACCATGGGTACTACAGAAATACACATTTTCATCCAAGAATACTATGAAGGACTATCTGCCATCAAACTCAATAACCTAGAAGAAATGGACATGTTCTTAGAAACATGCAGCCTTCCTAGGCTGAATCACAAAGAATTAGAAAATCTAAATAGATTGATCAACAGTAAGGAAAGTGAATCAGTCATCCAAAACCTTCCCAAAAGCGAACGTCCAGGAACAGATGGCTTCACTAGTGAATTCTATCAAATATTCAAAGAGGATCTAATACATGTCCTACTCAAACTCTTCCAAAAAACTGAAGAAGAGACAATACTCCCTAACTCATTTATGAGGCCAACATTACCCTGATACCAAAACCTGGTAAGGACAACACAAAAAAAGAAAATTACAGACCAGTATAGCTGAGGCTGGCAAAAACCCAAAACAAAATTCAAAGGCAAAAATCCATAACAAAATTCCAGCAAATTGAATGCAACAGTGCATTAAAAAATTATACATCATGACCAAGTGGGGTTCATCCCAAGGGCACAAGGATGGTTCAACACATGCAAACCAATCAATGTGATACATCACATAAACAAAATAAAGGACAAAAGTTATATGATATATCAACTGATCCAAAAAGCATTTGACAAGATACAACATCCATTTATGATTAAAACTTAATAAAATTGGTATAGAACGAGAACACCTTAACCTAATAAAGGCCATATGACAAACCCTCAGCTAATATTGTAATTAACGGCGAAAAACTGAAGCCTTTGCTCAATGTTCAGGAACACGACAGGCTGACCCCTATCACTTCTTCTTTACAACATAGTGTTGGAAGTCCTAGCCAGAGCGATCCAGCAAGAGAAAGGAATAAAAGGCATCCACATAAGGAATGAAGAAGTTAAATTGTCACTTTTTGCAGATGACCCAATGCTATATATTGACAACCCCAAAGACTGCACCAAAAAGCTATTAGAAAGAATAAATAAATATAGTAAAGTTGCCAGCTACAAAATTGACGTGGAAAAGTCCATTGCATTCCTATATACTAACAATGAAACTTCAGGGGGGGGAAAAAAAAAACAAGAATTCCTTTTGCAATTGCAACAAAAAGAATACAATACCTAGGAATAAACTTAACCAAGGATGTGAGAGACCTATATACTGAAAACTATATGACATTTTTAAAAGAAATTGAAGAAGAAAAAAAAGAAACGGAAAGACATTTCGTGTTCATGGATTGAAAGAATTGACATAGTTGAAATGGCCATATTACCCAAAGCAATATACAGATTTAATGTGATCCCCATCAAAATCCCAATGGCATTTTTTAAACAAGTAGACAAAAAATCACCAGATTTGAATGGAACCACAGAAGACTCTGAAAAGCCAAAGCAATCCTAAGAGAAAAGAACAATGCTGGAAGTATCACACTCCTTGACTTCAGCTCGTATTACAGAGCACCAATAATGAAAACAGCATGGTATCAGTAGAAAAATAGACAAACCAACCAATGGAATAGAATTGAAAACCAAGAAATAAACCCACATCAATATGGAAAGAAATTTTTATTTTTTAAAAAAAGCCAAAACGTACAATGGAGAAAAGAAAGCCTCTTCAATATATACTGTGAGAAATTGGAAAGTCACATGCAAAAGAATGAAACTGGACTGCTATCTGGCACCATGTACCAAAATCAATTCAAAATGGATCAAAGACTTAAGCATAAGCCCTGACACAATAAACTGCATAGAAGAAAACATTGGTACTAAACTTATGGACCTTGGGCTCAAAGAGCATTTTACGAATTTGACTCCAAAGACAATGGAAGTAAAAGCTAAAATAAATGAATGGGACTATATCAAACTTAAAAGCTTCTGCACAGCAAATAAACCATCAACAAAATAAAGAGGCAACCAACTAAATGGGAGAAGATTTTTGCAAACAGTGCCTCCAATAAGGGGCTAATATCCAAAATGCACAAGGAACTCATGAAACTCAACAACAAAAAAACAAACAACCCAATTGAAAAATGGGCAGAGGACCTGAAGAGACATTTCTCCAAAGAGGACATACAAATGGCAAATAGACATATGAAAAAATGCTCAACATCACTAATCATCAGAGACATGCAAATAAAAACCACAATGAGATATCACCTCACCCCAGTTAGAATGGCTATCATCAACAAGAGAAATAGTAACATGTGTTGGAGAGGCTGTGGAGAAAAAGGAACCCTCATACACTGTTGGTGGGAATGCAAACTGGTGCAGCCACTATGGAAGGCAGTGTGGAGGTTCCTCAAAAAATTAAAAATAGAATTACCGTATGACCCAGCAACCCTTCTCCTGGGTATCCACCCAAAAAATCTGAAAACATTTATCCATAAAGACACGTGTGCTCCAATGTTCATTGCAGCTTTGTTTACGGTGGCCAAGACATGGAAACAACCAAAATGTCCTTCGATAGATGAATGGATAAAGAAGTTGTGGTATATACACAATGGAATACTATTCGGCGGTAAGAAAAGATGAAATAGAACCATTTGTGACAACATGGATGGATCTTGAGAATATAATGCTAAGCGAAATAAGTCAGACAGAAAAAGCAGAGAACCATATGATTTCACTGATATGTGGCATATAAACCAAAAACAACAAAAGAACAAGACAAATGAGAAACAAAAACTCATAGACACAGACAAGATAGTTTAGTGGTTACCAGAGGTTAAGGGGGGGACGGTGGTAGATGAGGGTAAAGGGGATCAAAAATATGGTGATGGAAGGAGAACTGACAGTGGGTGGTGAACACACAATGGGATTTATAGATGATGTAATACACAATTGTACACCTGAAATCTATGTAACTTTACTAACAACTGTCACCCCCAATAAAATTTAATTAAAAAAAAATAGAAGTGGAGAAAGTGGGCAACCTTGCCTTGTTCCTGATCTTAAGGGGAATGGCTTTAGCTTTACCCCATTGAGTATGATGTTATCTGTGTGTTTATTATATATGGCCTTTGTTATGTTGAGATGTGGTCCCTCTATTCCCACTTTCTTAAGAGTTTTTATCATAATTGGCTGCTGGATTTTGTCAAATGCTTTTTCTGCATCTATTGATATGATCATATGATTTTTATTTTTCATTTTGTTAATGTGGTGTATCACATTAATTTATTTGCGGATGTTGAACCACCCTTGCATACCAGGAATGAATCCCACTTGATCACGGTGTATGATCTTTTTAATGTATTGCTGAATTCTGTTTGCCAATACTTTGTTGAGGAGTTTTGCATCTATGTTCATTAGGGATATCGGGCTGTAGTTTTCCTTTTTTGTAATGTTTTGTCTGATTTTGGGATCTGGGAGATAGTGGTCTCGTAAAAAGTGTTTGGGAGCATTCCCTCCTTCTGGATTTTTTGGAATCATTTGAGGAGAATAGGTGATAATTCTTTTTTTGAACGTTTTGTAAAATTCACCTGTAAACCCATATTTTTCAGGGCTTTTGTTTGTTGGGAGCTTGTTGATTACTGATTCAATTTCCCTGGTGATAATCAGTCTATTCAGGGTTTTCCATTTCTTCTTGAGTTAGCCTTGGAAGGTTGTATGCTTCGAGAAAATTGTTCATTTCTTCCAGGTTGTCTAATTTGTTGGCATCTAGTTGCTCATAGTAAATTCTTAAATTTTTTTTGTATTTCTGTGGTGTCTGTCGTCAATTCTCCTCTTTCATTTCTGCTTTTATTAAGTTGGGTCCTCTCTCTCTCTCTCTCTCTCTTTTTTTTTTTTTTTGATGAGTTCGGCTAAAAGTTTGTTGGTTTTGTTTATCTTTAAACACCAGCTCTTGGATTCATTCATCTTTTGAATATTTTTTTTTTTTGGTCTCTATTTCATTTATTTCTGCTCTGATCTTTTATCTCCTTCCTTGTACTCCTTTTAGGCTTATTTTGATTTGTTGTTTTTTTCCAGATCCCTTAAGTCTGAAGATAAACTGTTGATTAGTGATTTTTCTTGTTTCTTTAGGTTAGCCTGCATTGCTATGAATTTATCTCTTAGGACTGCTTTCTCTGCATTGCATATATTTTGGGTTGTCGTGTTTTCATTTCGTGTGTCTCGAGATATCTTTTGCTTTCTTCCTTGATCTCATTGTTGAGCCATTCATTATTTAGTAACATGTTATTCAGTCTCCGTGTATTTGTGTGTCTTCCACGTTTTTCCCTGAGGTTCATTTCTAATTTCATAGCACTGTGGTCAGAGAAGACAATTGGTATGATTTCAATTGTCTTAAATTTATTAAGACTTGTTCTGTGGCCTAACAGGTGGCATATCTTGGAAAATGTTCCATGTGCCCTTGAGAAGAACATGTATCTTGCAGCTTTGGAGTGAAATGCTCTGAAAATATTGATTAAATCCAACTGGTCCAATGTGTCATTTAAGGCCGTTGTTTCCATATTGATTTTCTGTCTGGAAGACCTGTCCCTTGTTGTCAGAGGTGTGTTGAAGTCCTCTACTATGATGCTGTAAATGTTGATCTGTCTTTACGTCAGTCAATATCTGTTTTATATATTTAGGTGCTCCTATGTTGGGTGTACAGATGTTTACTAGGGTTATGTCCTCTTGTTGGATCAATCCCTTTATTATTATGTAGTGCCCATCTTTGTCTTTTAATATATTCTTCTTTTTAAAATCTATTTTATCAGATATAAGTATTACAACTCCAGCTTTTTTCTCATTTCCATTTGCATGAAATATGTTACTCCAACCCTTCACTTTCAGCCTGTGTGTCTTTTGATCCGAGGTGAGTCTCTTGTATACAGCATATGCAAGGGTCTTGCTTTCTTATCCACTCAACCACCCTATGTCTTTTGATTGTAGCATTTAATCCATTTACATTTAAAGTGATTATTGATAGGTACATAGTTATTGCCATTTTTTTTTTAAAGGGGAGCAAGGCTGGACAGGGAGACTTCTATTGTTAAAACTGCCCCTTCTGAAATTTTTTTTTAAGATTCTTTTTTTTGGGGAAGGGGTACAGGACTTTATTGGGGAAGAGTGTGTACATCCAGGACATTTTTCCAAGTCAAGTTGTTGTCCTTTCAATCTTAGTTGTGGAGGGTGCCGTTCAGCTTCAAGTTGTTGTCCTTTCGGTTTTAGTTGTGGAGAGCCCAGCTCAGCTCCAGGTCCAGTTGCCATTGCTGGTTGCAGGGGGCGCTGCCCACCATCCCTTGCAGGAGTCAAGGAATTGAACTGGCAACCTTGTGGTTGAGAGCCCACTGGCCCATGTGGGAATCGAACGGGCAGCCTTCGGAGTTAGGAGCATGGAGCTCTAACTGCCTGAGCCACCGGGCCGGCCCAGCTATTTTTTTTTTTATTTGTAGTTAGATTGTTTTCATCTTTCTTCTGTTTACAGGAGCCCTTTTAATATTTCCCACAATGCTGGGTTGTCAGTAATAAATTCCTTTTACTTATTCGTTTCTGGGAAGCTCTTTATCTCTCCTTCAATTTTAAATGATAGCCTTGCTGGATAAAACAATCTGAGTTGTAGGCCTTTGTTTTTCATCTCTTTGAGTACCTCCTGCCACTCCCTCCTGGCCCGCAAAGTTTCTGTAGAAAAGTCATTTGATAGTCTTACAGGAGTTCCCTTGTATATAACCCACTGTCTTCCTCTTGCTGCTTTTAGGATTCTCTCTTTGTCTTTAACCTTTGCCATTTTAACTATAATGTGTCTTGGTGTGGACCTGTTTCAGTTTATTCTGGTTGGAACTCTCTGCACTTTCCTGGGCTTGTATGTCACTTTCCTTCACCAGGTTAGGGAAGTGTTCGGTCATTATTACTTCAAATATGGTCTCGATCCCTTGCTCCCTCTCTTCACCTTCTGGTATTCCTATGATGTGCATGTTGTTGTGCTTGATGTTATCCCAGAGGTCTCTTAAACCATTTTCATTGTTTTTTTATTCTTTTTTCTTTTTGTTGTTCCATTTTGGTGATCTCTGCTAACCTGTCTTCTAAGTCGCTGATTCGATCCTCTGCCTCATCTAACCTGCTGGTAATTCCTTCAAGTGTGTTGTTTATTTCAGTTATTGTATTCTTCAGTTCTGACTGGTTACTGGTTGTTCATTATGATTTCTGTATCCTTCTTTATGTGGTCACTAAGATCCTTAAACATTCTCATCATCAGTGTTCTGAACTCTGTCTCTGATAGGTTGGTTACCTCTATTTCATTTTGTTCCAGTTTTGGAGGTTTCTTCTGTTCTTTTGTTTCCCCATTCTGGCTGACTCTTTGTGTTTGCTTCGATGTATTAGGCAGATCCCCTAGGGTTCTTGAGTTTTGCTGGGTTATCTTCTGTAGTATGTTTCCTTTATATTTCAGTTGCACTACTTCCCTATTCTCCTGTGTGTGTGCTCCAAAGGTGACCCTTGTGTTGTGTATATTGTCCTGTTAAAGTTGAACTTTAATTGCTTTTGGCTTGTCAGTAGGTGGGATTGAATCCTAGGTTGACTAGTTGTGAAACTTGGCTCTGCCCACAGTGGATGATCTGCTGCATGAGGGTTGACCACTCAAATGAGGCTTGGCCCCCATGGGCTCTTGTGCCTATAGAGAATTCTCTCTGGGTGTGTCACTTGTAGGTCAAACCCAGTAATACTCCGGTTTGGTCTGGAGTTGGCCTTTGGGTGTTTTGAATCCTGTGCCTCTTGGGCTGGGCCCTGCAGTAGGGCAATTTCAGAACAAAGCAAATCACCAAGCACAACAACAACAACAACAACAAAGAAAAAACCAAATACATTCACATGTAAAAACAACCGATAACCCACACTCAACACAGGCAAAAATATAAAAAATACAAAACAAAACAAAACAAAAAAAGCAGTGCCAGTCTTGGCTTAAGCCCACCAAGTAATCTCCAGGTTGTCCTCTGTTGTACCAAAGAGTCCTTTGCATCTTGTGCAGGCAGAGCCGGTCACCTGGTGCCCAGAGTGACCCTGGGAGTGCAGGTCTAGATGAGTGGGGCTATGGAGTCTGGATGGTAGTTTTCACAAAGTCAGTGCAGTTTCTGCTCTTGCCTGCATATATGCTCACTGAGAGTAACACAGCCAGCCCTGTGCCCAGGTCTCCTGAGTCTTAGGGCACTTCTTCCGTGTGTTTGTGTGTGTGTATGGGGGGGGGGGCGCGAGATTTTTGAGCTGCTGAAAGCTCGGAGCTGCCTCTGCCACTTACTGCTGATCCCTGGAGTGTCTCTGCAGTTGTAATTGCCTTGCCCTAGGCAGGCCAGAAAGGGTGGGGGCTGGGGGTAGAGGAGTCTTCTCTCTCCCAGCCCAGCAGTGTCACACTCTTCCCAGCCTCTTTCCTGGGTCAGAGCTGCAAACCGGGTCCTCCTAGATCCTGAGCGCTACTTCTCCTCTGTAATCTGACACTACTCCTCTGTTCAGAGGCCAGCTTGAGTCTCTGGAAGGGAGGGGGTGGGAGTGGGAGAGTGGGGGGGGAGTATGATGTTTATGTCCTTTGTACAACCTAGGGCCCGGCTGGAGGTCTCAGCTGAGGTTACTGCCTCAAACGCTGGATATGCTGCTCTCTCAGCAGGAGAGATCAGCTGTGGGATGCAGGAAAAGAGACCACTTCCTGGCTCTTGTGGTCTCTGTTCTGTCCTGGGATCCCCTGTATCTCCACAGCCGTGGATGTGGGCCACAGTCTCCACTCCGCTCCCTTCCCTCTTCACCCAGTTTGCCCACCTTCACATAATCCTCGTGCGGGTCTCTTAGCTGTTCTGTGTGATGAGCAGAGAGTCCTCTGATGGGTTATAGATGTTCAATTTGTGGTAAGTTCCAGAGGAGAACTCAAGAAGACCACCTCACTGCTGCCATTCCTATGACGTCACCCTAAAATTACTTTCAATGTAAATGAATTAAATGTTCCAGTCAAAAGACAGGGTGGTGGCAGTGGCCCTCCTCCTGGCCTGCCCCGCCCATTATTTTGGGAGTGTACTCTTCATTTACTTCAATAAATCCACTGCTTGCTTCGCTTTGTTCGCATGACCCATTTGGTACTTCCTGGAATTCCTTCCTGCCATGACACAAAAACCCTTTCTTTTGTTTACTGGCATCATCCGTGGCAACCACGCAGGGATTATTCTTTGCTGATATCAAGACTGAACGTTTCAACGTAAGAACAAACCCGCAAGCTGATTTTCCTTTCCACTTTCTTTCTGAGGCTGTTCCCTTCACCTGCTCCCTCCACCTTTGGTTTTTCACAACCACTCCAGGAAGTCCTTAGCTGCATTGCTGGCATAGGTCAGGCACTTAAAAGTCCCAAAGCTCCCGCCAGTTGAAGTCTCCCATGACAGGGTGAATTGGTCACAGTTCATGGTAGATAGGCACTAGGCATCCCCGCCTACTGGAAGACAATATCTGTGAATTGAGGTACACAGTTCCACACTACACAATAAACACACACACACACAAACACACACACACACACACACACACACACACACACACATGGCAATTTCCAATATTAGGATTAGTACAGCCCCTCGGGAGCCAGTCCTCTCTCAACTTTATCTCTGCCTTCCTGTCTGTGAGCAGAACCCTTTCAGCTTCTTGCCTTGTCTCTGCCACAGAAAATGATACTTACTTTGCTACTCTTTTCCTGTACTGGTGGGCCTCTGAATCTGTCTCACTTTTCTGCAGGCTCTCTGCAAGGACCTGCTCTTCATGCTGCCTCTGTCTGGGACATAAGATGGGATACTGTTCAGACTGACTCAAGAGTTGTTCCAGGATGTGTGCCTGAGAAGCCCCGGGAGCACACCAGTGGCGGAGTGCGAGACCCGGCTGTATGAGACTTACTGACCCAGAGGACTCCAGCGGTGGGACAAAGAGGAGAGGGTGGGAGTTACCTTGCGCTGAACCCGGCACTGGGGGTTGCCTTTTCCCTTCACCAGTCACTGTGCAGGTCAGTTTGCATCAAGGCCAATACCACAGGGCCATGCTCCAGGGATGCGTGCCCCTGTGGTGGCCTGGCGGGATGCTGTGGTGTCACCTGCTGTCACATGGACATTGAAGCACGGGAGACATGCCTGGCGGGAAGGGGGTGTGCACCGTCCAGAGAGGGAAAGTCAGCTGGCAGGGCCTGTAGGCTGCTCTCAGTATGCAGCCTAGGTGAAGGAGGGAGATGCTGACTGCCTGCCAGCTCATCTCCTGCTGGGCCACAAACCCCAAGGCAAGGGAATCCAGACTATGGGCTTGTTTAATCCACCATTTAATTAACTGCCATGAGGTCCACACCGGGACCGCCTGTAAGCGGAATGAGGTAAAGGATTTCCTCCACGAGAGGAGGAGGGAGCTCTCTTTCCCCCGTAACCACATGGCCTGTTTGAAACTCATAGGCTCTGTTTTATCCAGGGGGGAATGGGACCTACAGAGGTCCTGGAACTCTCACAGCGCCAGGTCATAAAATCTATGGAGTTCCTCCGGAGTTCACTGAACCCTCGCCTCACCGCTGAGGCAGGAACCCCAGCTTCCGGGGCTATAACCAACAGGTAGGAACTAAACTCCAGGGCACTGGAGCCGCTCAGAGTCACATGGCAACCGGCAACTGTCCATAGCAATGATGACAAAGGCCAACAGCAAGGCTCCCGGAGGCTCAAGGCATCGCCCCCCCACACCTCCACATTGGCCAGTCGCTCAGGGAGTCATACTCCCTGCTGGGCTGCACAGGGAGAGCCCCTAATCCCTTCTTCTCCACTTTCGCTGGATTGCTCCTGAGGACTCAAATGGGTAATAATCTCAGTTCCTAGAGACTCCCCTCTCGGTTGTCTTCTTCAGAACTGGACCACCTTAAAACTAGAAAGTGTTAGAAAGGAAAAGCTTATTTTCTTTTGTAATACTGCCTGACACTAGTGTAAACTAAGAGATGGGAAAGCCTGGCCTATAAATGGAAGACTAAATCATAACAACATCTTACAGTTAAATCCCTTCTGTAGAGGACATAAAAGGTGGTCAGACGTCCCATGTGTCCTCCAGGCATTTATATGCTTAAGAGACAAGACCAAAGCCTGTGGTCCTGTGAGCTGGCTCACTGCCATATAGACCTCGGTCCTCCACCCGCTTACGTCCTCTGTCTCATCTTCACTCGCCTTCCTGCACCCAGACTGCGCAGGAAATTTGGGACCCTGATAGGACAACTGAGGCTGTCAAGGGACCCATCTGGGGAGTGCCCGGTATTTAGGGTCCAGGTGTCTGTCACCTCGTCCTTAGAGTGTCACTGGTCAGCATCCCACTGCGAGTCACCAGTTTTACAGTCTGGACTTTCTGTTGTGTCCCCTCCCCACTTCCTACAATACACGCTGTACACGGAGCCCCCTGCAGACTTTGTAAAGAGGGTCAAGGGTCATTGTTGTCTTTGTTCAGGCGCTGAGAGGAGCTGCCTCTTCTCAGTTTCCCACGACTCGGGACTTTCTGGTTCCCTGAGTCCCTGTCAGACTGTCGGCCCTTTTAGTGCCTTCTCCATCATTGCCTGGGAAGACACCAAAGGGACCTGATGTTTAGAGAAGCTTTTGTCCTTTATCATTAGCACTCCACGGGTCAATTTTGCTCAAATGTTGCTCTACGCAGATTTCATCTGACCATTTGGGAAGAG
>NW_022680457.1:0-7500 GCF_004115265.2 Rhinolophus ferrumequinum
TTGATTTGTGTTTCCCTGATAATCAATGATGTTCAGCTATGTGATTCTGTTAAATAAGAAGAAAACTGAGAGGCTGCCAGTAGATCCCTGTAACATTTACAGGCTGAGGTACGGCATGTGCTGGTTCCCACACCAGTTGGTGTTAAGCAGTCCTGTGATTAGCTTAGTATAATCATTTTTCTTTGTGGAGCTGGAGAGAGGCCCTGTTCTTTGTGTATTGGGACAGTAAATATCCACACAGCATTGTGGTTCTCCAGTGAGAATGAAGACGAACAGATGGCAAGTGGGCAGGGACTCAGCAATGGTTACTGCAGGGATCAAGGGAGAGTTTTGAGGAGACAAGGAACAAGATGAGATGGCCTTCGGACACTCCGGTTGTGGTATGAAGCAGGGACCAGCAAGCTTTTTCTGTAAAGTCCTGATTTTAGGCCATGTGGTCTCTGTCATACCTACTCAAATCTGCCATTATGGTGTGAAAGCAGTCGTGGGCCAAGTGAATAGGCAAGACCGTGCTACAGTAAAGCTTTATTTACAAAAGCTGATGGCAGGTTGGAGTTTGCTGGCCCCTCACATAGAGGATAGATGGAAGAAAAGCGCATAAAAATAACTGGCAGACAAAGGAGGCTTTTACTTCCTTGGACTAGTGTCAGTCCACTGTGATGTTTTCACCCATCCATGCTGAAAGAAAAAAAAGTCAGGAAGGTTAGTTTATTCAATTGAACATGTTGGTCTTTGCTGGCTTATGTCTTTCTCATTTGTTTTGCTGAAAATAAATCCTATTTATTTAGGAAGTAACAATAACAGTCGGTGGTGTTTCATTTTTCTCCCCCTGTGACAGCCATCTGCTCAGAGCCCCTGTTTGACTAGGGCAGTGGCTATGGCAAAATAAAGCAGAGCATGGAGAGTGTTATGGTTCATACAATTTAGTGATGATTGAATGTAAAAAGTTAGTGGAGAGAGAAAAACTAAGATGATTCCTAGGTTTCCAGATTGTGCACTAGCATTTCAATGGGACATGAAAAGAGTAATTAGGACGTTATCAGATGGAGAGAGAAGAGCAGCAGGTCAACAGGGAAGACACGTTTTTTTCTCTGCATGTTGAGTTTGATGGTATATGTTGGATTACATATTGGATTACATGTTGGATGTAATTTTTTGTTTTATTTTCACTTATTCTGTTAACCACTGCCTTTTCATAGCAGAGGTATGTTTTTAGTTTCATAAGAAATGAAAAAATTTAGAAACCAAAGGAACGCTATAATCAGTGTACATTATTATCCTATAAGTGATAGTTATGTTTTTTCTGTAATTATCCCAGTTACTTGATTGATTCATAACTATTATAAAAATAGTTTTCTGCCTAGTCACAGAAAATTTTCTGCCTAGTTGCAGAAAATTGACAATGAGATCTCTTCATTTTCTCTATAGGAACTGATTCAAGATGTTGTCATTAGGCTGTTCTATTTTTTATTCTGATTAAAATAGGATGGTTGCTTGTTTTACAGTATTTTCTGACATCATTTCATGTATCCCCTTTATGCCTTTATTCAAATATATCTAGCTCTACAGGAATCTGCAAAAGAAGAATCAATAAAAAGAAATTTATCAACAGGTAATTTGCAAAATCACCTACTGACCTTAATCATCTAGAAAGCATCAACCTAAATAATGAAAAATTCATATAATGCAATTTATTAGAGGTTCTTAACTCCACATTTAGGTTTGGTTATTCACTAGAGCACTTTACAGGACTCATCCTGTAGTAGTACTCACACCTGTGATTTATTACAGTGAAAGCAAAATCAGCAAAGAAAAAAGGTGTATGTGACAGAGTCTGGAGGGAACCAGGCGCAAGTTTCCAAGACTCATGTCCTGTGGAGTTAGCAGGATGTGCTTAATTCCTCCACTGTTAAATTCTGGCACCACACGTGAAATGCTGTCTAGTGGTACCAGGGTCTCATTAGACTCAGTGCCTAATGCTTTCATGGCACGCCAGCCAGTCACATGGGCAACGTCCCCCTAGCAAGTGCCAACATTCCTGATTTCCAGAAGGAAAGCGAGTGTTCAGCACGAACCCCCTTGTTTGTACAAGCAGTTCAGGCGCCGGGAGCCACACTTAGTGAGGGACTGGTGGGAACCCTCCCCATATGCAGGTTTCCAGACACCAGCCAAGGGCCAGCCATTCAAGTAGGACTTTCAAAGGATAGCAGTCAGGCCTGCTGTGTGAAATCTTTTCTGCACAGCAGTTATAGGCCTGACTTAATTTTGGGTGTTGCTTAAAATTTTAATAGCAAGTAATATGGTGACGTGCCTTGGTACTGGTTTCAGTTGTATCGTCCATTAAAAATTGTAGTGCTGGTTACCTTTTTGCCTTTTGGTGAATATTTCACAGGTATTTGTACATACATTACTATGGCAATAACCATGGCGATTATAATCTTTCCTTTTTATCTGATTAATGTTTCAATGTAGCTTTTAAATAAAATCAGCATAATGATTTCTGATTTAAAATTAGAATAAATGTTGTCCTTTAAGTACAGGGATGATTCCCTTTTGATTCACTTGGCACTACATCCCTATTCACCATGATAAAGCGAGATGTTCAATCACATTTATCAGTTACTTTCTTGCCTAAGCATTCCAAAAAATGATTTGCTTTGTTTATGGATTTTCATATGCTTCATTCAGTTGGGTGAATAATCATATTCTGACACTGGATCTTTATATTCATCTTCAAGGTGACTGTGTTTCGAAAATAGCATTAATGTGTTCATATCTGGTAATGGCAGGTTCAGTGGAAAATTTTTTTTTTTTTTTTTTTTTTTTTTTTTAATTAGTAAGCCTTCGTTATTAGAGCAGGTTTAGGTTCAGGGCAAACTTGAGTGGAGAGTATGGCAAGTTCCCGCAAAGCCCATATCCCCGTCCACACAGAGCCTCCCCCCTGTTGACACCCTGCACCCGAGTGGTACGTTTACGACGATCGATGAACTGCACTGACTCAGCATTTCCACTCACAGCCCACACTGTACCTTAGAGTTCACTCTTGGTGGTGTACAGTCTGTGGGGTTTGACAAACGTATAAGGACGTGTCTCCACCCTTCCAGTATCACACAGAATAGATTCGCTCCTAGATACCCTCTGTGGCGTTTCCTCTGCCCTCCCTTCTCCCTAACCTCTGGAAACCACTGGTGTTTTTACTGCCTCTATAGTTTTGCCTTTTTCTGAATGTCATATAGTTTGAATCATACAGTGGCCATCTTTTCGAATGTTTAAAAAATTAAAACTCCAGGGTCATTTAATGTAGTTATTCAAGATAACTTCTTTGTCTTTCGGGGGGTTTTTGTTTGTTTGCTGTTATTCATCGACTGAGCCTCTGCTGATATGTGACTTACAAGCTAAAAAAACACGATATCTATACACATTTGCCATTATGGGGAGGGTTGAGAAAAATGGCATCACACGCTGCTGTACAGCAATAACTCTTTGGACCTTCCTGCTCTATAAGGTAGGTCCAGATAGACTCTCTGCAAATGGAGGGAAACAGTCTCAGGGGTTATACTTGATAAAACTGGAATCACAAAGTCTTTCATACTTACTCTACATTGGAGAGATGGCCAGAAGGAGTCTGTGTGCTGTGTTTTGCCGTGCTGCAAAGGAGGCTGGCTCTTGACTAAGCTGCTAACGACAGGTGTCTCATCCTAAACTGAACACCCTGGACTGAAGAGCGGCACAAGTGGTACTGTGGTACTGTGTAGGAGCAAAACAAGTGTTCTAACTGCCCTTCATGGCAGAAGTCCAGAAAAAGCATGCTATTTAAATTTGACCTTGTCAGTTTATGATACTGCTTTTACCAATGATACCATTTTCATCCAGTCTGATGGCGTCTGCTTAGGATTACAATCATTGTAAGTAGCACTTGACTTGTAGGTGTCAAATTTTTGCACATCCCGTTTATTTTTCTTTCATTTGATATAAATATATAATACATACAAACAAACATACATAAGTACATACATATACATATATATGTGTACGTATATATGTATGAATATATAAATATAAATATATACACACACACATAAATAGGAGAGGAAGTAAAAGTTCTTCACGTATTAATTGCTCACCAATTATATCAGTAATATTCACTTTACTATAGTCTTCAGGTGTTGTCCCAAAGAAATATTTTTACATCACTTCAATCTGACGCTTTAAAGTTCTGTGTTTTTCTGTTGTGTATTTACAATGTATTTGAATTTTTTCTTTAACAGTGGATGAGTGTTCTAAATGCGACCCTGCAAGCAGGTAGGATTTTATGGATTTCTAAACTTGCATGTTAACTAAGAGACTGCGGAGAGAAGCGAGTGACCTTTACTGAGTGTTCTGCTCTGGGCGAGACCCTATACTATGTGCCCAACATTGGTTGTCTCGGGTCCTCGGCACAGCAGCTTTGCACAGTAGCTGTGCTGTTCTGCCTAGTTTTTATTCATTAGACGAGTGTGGGTCCGGGAGGTGGATTACTTGACCCCTGGTTCCGTAGTTACCAAGTGGCTGACCCGTGATTTGACCTTCAGCCTGCTTGGCTTCCAAGTCCATTCTCTGGTCCGTCAGCCTGTACAGAGAAGTTGCTGGGCAGCTCTGGGTTCAAGATTCAGGTATAATTCAGGTGATCTCAAAGAGTCCAATTTAGTTTTGTGTTAACGCTGATTTAGTGTTTTCCTACAAAGCCCAGTTAGCCCAAGATTTTGTCTAAATGTACTTGACAATTTCAGCAGTCACGAGAGCCTTCTTTTCACCATCAGTGTTTAGGCCAGATCTCAGTTAGCTGTGGCCACAGAACCACAGATTGTACATAAGCAAGACCTAATCAGGCAAGTGTTTTCAGGTATAATGCGATGTACCCTTCTTGGGACGAATCGTGGTTCTGTAAGTGAAGAACATCTATGTATACACCATGTTGTGTTAATTCAGCACAAATTGAGAGGATATTTCTAATTGATTTCTCTACTTACTGAATCCCCAGCCTGTGTTTCCCTTCTGGCTAATACCTTTCCCTTGTTCTAGGAAGTTTTTTCTTTTTTTCCTAGAGTCTTTCTTCCTTCTTCCATGAGTCTTCTCCATTTTATACTTCTTTCTCTGCTGTTCTCAGGGGTTTTTTTGTTGTTGTTGATCTGTTGTTTTATTCCACTTCTGCCAGCTAAGTATTCTCCGTTTTTCTAGACAGAATCAAAAGTACATAGAATTTCAGGGTTTTAACGAATGTTAGCAATTAATTATTCAAAACACCCAGTAGTTCTTCATTCTGCCATAAATGTTTTGGTCAAGTGGTTATTCACATGGAAAGTTTGAAACTCAGAGATTATGTGACTTATTTGAGTACAGTGAGTGATGAAATGAGATTAAGTGTAGGTTTCTAAGCCCACTACACTTCCGTTGTTGTCATCCTTTAGGTGAGTGTTTTAATAATGGAAAGGTCTAGTGAATGCAGTGGAAGAGGATAAGTATGGAATTAGCAAGGGAATCCAAGTTTTAAGAGAAACAATACTGGTTGGGATAGGAAAAAGGCTTTTAGAATAGAGATCAGAGATCAGATAAAGGAAAAAAGATGAGAATAGTACGGTATGACAATTTAAAGAGAAATTACAAGAAGGAAGGACAAAGGACGTTGGTAGTTTTCTGAAAAAGCAGATTAAAATAAGGGGTTCAAGGGCATCCTGTACAGGTTGCTGCTTTTCTGTTTGTTGAATTGGAGGAACCAGCCTAATTTAAGAATTTATGAAAACATATTAAAGTATTTGAGCCCCTGGAAACATTCTCTTTATAGCAAATAGGAATGTGGTATCATCCCCCTGCACCCCAACTTAGGGAGGCGGGCTTATGTCCCCTCGAGTCCTAAGGCACTGGAGATTGCTGAACTACACAGATCTATGGCCCACAGCAGGTGTCTCGTCACCTCCACCTCTTTTCCCTACGCGCTGATATCCTTCCCATGTATATGGAGTGTTGGGCAGAGGGAAGACTGATTGTCAAAACAATAATGGAGTTGGGTAGGTGGTAACATGCCTGTGTTGGGAGTATGTTAATTAAATCAAGCAAGAAACTTCATTGAATACAGAAACAGCTGACCTTTTACTTTTTTTGTTGTTGTTGTTGCTTTTGTAAAGAAATGAACTCACTTATTTTTGTTGTGTACCTTTACCCTAAAGTCTTACCTGCAAACCTGGCACTAATGATTCAAGGTCTGTATCAGCTGATGGACTCTTCGATGTTGATACCAAGGTAAAATGCTCCTTTGTGAAATTAACTTTTCTGCTCTGAATTTAGTTTTGTGTAGCACTTGCTTGTAAAATTTAGGAGTGGTCCACCTATCATTGTTTTATGTTTGTAAGGGAAAATTGGTCAGCGTGAACCATTTTATAAAATATGACCATTTGAGGCTTTTTTTTTTAACTTTAGAAAGTATTGAACATGGGAGCTGAAAAAAAGAAGGGGCTGGGAAATATATAGTGATAGGATAATTATATTGGGAGGTATCCCACAGTGATGGAGATACGAAATTTGGTTAAGGGTAAAGATTCTTAATATATCTTTTACATTATTCCAACATGACTTTTATAATACTCGTGCCTAAATGAAATCTTTGATGGATTCAATTACATATTGTCATAGTCATGTAATCTTCCTGGTACCTTTCAGTTTTAAAACTATACAGCATATAACATATACTTCTTTTTTTGTTACACTTTGTATTTTGGTATCATATAGTTGTTAGGAGCGAGTGTTTTCTCTATTTCTTTTCCTTGTGTTTTTTGGTTATATTCAGTTGACATTCAATAATATTTTATATAAGTGTCAGGTGTACTGGGTTCATAATTTAGACTAAAATAATAGTAGAAATTGTGACAATTTAGAATTCAAGTTCTCTTTCTTAAACCCCATATTATAAAGGGATTCCACTATGTTCTAAATCATTGCATTATGACTATATTTAAATGTCTTCATCTAATTGAGGAGTACATGTTTTGCATAAAATAATAACCAATTTTAGAAGCAGACATTCTTAAAAACCATATAGTAAAATATCAAATTTCAGAGATTTTTTTTTCAATGTAAAGTTTGTCATTTACGTTAGAGTTGACATTGATTGAATATTATGTTAGCCTCAGGTGTACAGCATAGTGGTTAGGCATTTATATAATGTATCAACTGGTACCCCAATTAGTCTGGTATCCCTGACAGCATCCTTAGTTATTACAATCTTATTTACTATATTCCTTGTACTGTAATTGACATGTTCATGACTATTTTATAACTGTCAATTTGTACTACTTAATCCTTTTACTTTTTCAAGCATTCCCCCAACAATCCTTGAACTGGGCAATGATCAGTTAGTTCTCTGCACCTATGAGTTTGTTTCTCTTTTCGATGTCCATTTTTTTTTTTTAGATATCACAAATAAGTGAAATAATGTGATATTTGTCTTTCTCTGTCTGACTTATTTCA
>NW_022680457.1:12500-26769 GCF_004115265.2 Rhinolophus ferrumequinum
ACGGAAGTCCTCAATATCATAAATTGCAGCCTGAGTGACTGTTGTAAAATAGAATTGTGATGATGCAACACATCCGTTTACTGAGTGACTCCCCATTACGTTAGGGTAAAATTCATATGCTAGCATGACACGTGCCTTTGATTTGGTTCTGAAACTGCAGTGGTATCTCCATCCCATTCTCAGTGTTCCAGGCTTACCCCATTCCTTTGCGGTCCTCACTTGCAATATGTTATTTCATACCTCGGGCTTTTGCTCCCGCTCCCCTTGTGGAATCCCCTTCATGCTTTCCCTCACCACCTTGTATAACTTTCAAGATGCAGCCCTATCTTTGCAGCATCTGCGAGCTTCCCTGGTACAACTTATTGTTGTCTCTTTTGTGCCCTTACTATACTTTATTCACTTCGGGTGTCGAAGTGGAGAGTAGTACTTTTCTGTTCTTATTTTTTTAAATATTATAATATCTCTACTACTAGAATATAGGACAAAATGTTTCATTTATATTTCCAGCTTCCCCTGGGTCTGTGCCTATGATTTGATGGCTACAGTAAAGTTTTCTTGTCGTACCGACGGATGGATTGAGTGAGTGAGTGAACGAGTAAATGAATATGATGTTTTCTGAAGTTGGGTTTTTCTTTTCTGTTTTCTTTTTTTTTTTTTTTAATAGAAAGAAGCAACCAAGCTGGCAATTGGAAAAAGAGAAAATCGTGTGGATATTATTGAAAGTGCTCCACAAGACCAAACAAGCAATGATAATTTGACTTGTGTTGAAGGAGCACACCAGAATAATATAAGTGGTAATTTAGTGACTATCTATGAATTCTTTCTAGCTTAAGTGCTGCTATAAACAAATCTAACATGTGTAGATCCAAATGTGATACTCATTTCTTTTAAGCATTTTTTCTATCTTTTTTCAAAAGTATCCCAACTACTAACAACTGCTTCTTCTTGCAAATGTTTCAACCCCCTGAAATTCTTTTCTGCTATTATTTTTATGGAAATATTCATGACTGAATGTGTATTCAAAATGCATAGTAATACATGTTCACATTAATGTATCTGTGACTACGTTTTATAGTTAAAAAGTCATCATTAGGATTAGGACAAGAAGAAGATGTAGAATCACCTTGGCATTCTGAGGTACTGTCTTTCACTATTATTATTATTATCATTATTTTAAATATCACCATTCTGTGATGTTAAAACGAAAAGGTATGCTTTGACTTTCTCACCTCTACATTTCCCCATACAAACCAATTTTTATGGTTTAGCCTATAATTAATAAACTGGCTATGTGTAATATAATAAGACAGCGTAGTACAATTCTGCTAACTTGCAAGTTTCGCTTAAGGCAGTCAGTGTAGTATAGTATAAAACATGAAGGCTTCCAAGTCATAAGGAACCAGTTTGGGTTCTGAAGTTAAGTTTACCTAAAAGCTAAAGAATTATTCCAGCTCGAACTATGCCCAAAGGCATGATTTTGTGGTTTTTGTGGATGTGTAAATGTCCTAATGAGATTCAGAAAGAAAGAATTTGGATTGTAGGGTTTGTTTATAACTTGGAACTTGAAAAGATAATGCCTGGGACATCAAAGTATTATTATATTTGTATTGTCAAATAGATCCGCAAGGAACTTTTCCAGGGAAGGAAGAGCATGGTGAATACTAATAATATGTTGGATTATACTAACAACAATTCGGCTGAGCGCTGCTTTAATACGTAACAACTGTCTTGTTCACTTAAAATAACATGCATTGAGTAACTTGATGGCAACTGTACTTGTAGTAATAGAAGTACAATGTAATGATGAGCTAATGCGATGTGACAGCTGTGGAAACATATAAGAAAGGTGTGATCTTCTGATATAGGCAACTGCTGCCTACTGGTATAGACACTGTGTTTGACGATAAGAACAGACTAGAATTCTGCATGGGTCACTTACTAGCTGTGGGATCTTGGGGAAACTTCTTTTTAACCTATCGGATGTCAGTGACTTCATTCGTCATAATGGTACTAACGACTACCTTTCAGGTATGTGGAACGCATAAATGTAACAAATGTGGAAACACTTTTAAAACTGTAAAGGTTGCTATAGAATGTAAAACACAATGATCACAGTGGAATACAGTGACTTACTAAGTATCGGGGACACTTTTTGTAAACCTGAAGGACAAGCAAATGACAGTAGTGTCAAGAACAGAAAGGAAAAGTTACAAGGGGCATGTGGATTCCTAATCTGGGGGATGTTAAGTTTCAGGAGACTGTGATTGGCGATACCCTATAGATGTGTAGTGTTTTGGTGCTTGAGGCTTTGTTGGTGCGATCTCAATGTTTTCACCTTGAGTAAATTTCTAGTTGGATACCAGCTGTGTGCTGGGCAGTTAGACACTGAATGGAGAAGTTCAGGGGTTCAGCTGTAGTTGTAGGAGCAGAAAAACAAGTGAACAACAGTCCATTATAAGTCTCTGTAAGTGCTTCATTTAAAGAGAATAGAGCATGCTGGGTTAGAGAATATTGTCGTGGGGCGGGGCATGGTTGTAGTTGGAATAGGAGTGGGAGTAGAATTTCGGTGGTCAGGAAAGATCTTTCTGAGTGTGACAAAAACTGCCAAGTGAAGCATGAGAAGGAGCCGGTCGTGTGAAGATCTAGAAGCAAAACCTGCTGGACAGAGATAACAATGGATCACATCTGTTCATCATTTTATTCTAATGTCTTGGAATGGCCAGGAAGCAGGAAGTGGGGTAACCATCATTGAACCATTTTTATATTTGTTGTTTTGTGTGGGAAAGAAATAAAATGTGCATAGTAAGTGTCTGGTACATTTTCGATGATTATAATAAATAAATGTTATTTTTCCCTGATTAGAAATTATTATACTTTTTTGAAAAGTTGCATAACTATATATAACATTTTTCCTATTATTTATTGAAACATAATTTAATGAAAAGTTTTTCTTATCTCTTTGCCACTTGGTTCAATCATTTTTTCTATCAAAATTTTTGTCAAATAAGAGTTCAGTTTTTCCAAGCTCTTGTTGACTTAGATGAAGTAGGTTCTAAAATGTTCTGTTTAGACTCAACAGGACATACACCAAGGTTTCTTTCCATGTCAAGCAAGTATCTTGTTTTAACACTAAAAAACAAATCTGTCATTAGAAATATTTAACAGTTATAGCAAGTACACGTATTAGGTCGCTGCAAAAGTAATTGCAGTTTAAAAGCTTAAAAAAATTGCAAAACTGCAATTACATTTGCACCAACCTAATATTTGCTTAAATACCTATTTTTCAAAAAGTCCTTTTCTTGGTGGTAATAACACTAATATTTTTATCCTGAATTATTAACTAGAAATTGTATGAAGTGTCCGTTAGTTACTCATCATCTTGTTTCCTGACCCATGCAGACGAGCATTGAAGTGAAAGATCCTGTTCCTCACAAACCTATAGGAATGAACAATGTGCAGACCCCCAGACCAGGTACACTTTGTAACACCAGTTTAATTTGGGGAAGGAGTACGCAAGGACATTTGACATGCTCACAGTCTTCTATTCAGAAGTCCTTTCTTTTGTTACAAATTTAATTGAAGGATTTCACATAAACAACGTGATGTCGTTGTTGGTATCGATGTTTGGAAAAAAAACATCGACAGGAATAAGAAAACAAGATTTTAAAAATGTGACTTTAATTAAGATGTTTCTCCTCTTGGTTCGATATTCTAAGTGTCCCAGTTTGGAACCCCTGTACTTAATAGGGGTTGTCAGAGGTTAACTATCAAACTGGGAGATATTTCCAGGGTTTTAAAATGGTTCTTTGAATTTTGACCTTTACCCAGAGTAAGCCTCAGTTGCTACCATGTCAATTGTGTTTTAACTTTACTTCCTCTTAGAGTTGTAACACTGATGGTCTTAAGCCAACCAGATGTTCTGCTCAGCAGACACCTGGTGTGTGTGTACGCGCGCTTATGGTGTCTTTGATTATTAAAAATGGGAGAATTAATCATAATGAATATTTGGTAGACACAATCTTTGAAAACAGTAATTCTGAAGCTTTTGTGCCTTGGGATGCTTTTATGCTATTAAAAATTATTGAGAATTCCAAAGAATATTTTTAAGTCGGTAGTCTCCATAGATAGTTACAATATTAGAAATAAAAACTGAGCAATTTAAAATACGAGCACACACAGTCATGTATTCCATGAGCCATTTGAACTACGACCCAGTAACCATCAGACCTATGATGTTACCATCAGAGCTGTGATATCACAGGCATGGAAAACTCTACTGTACACTTACAAGAGAATGAGAGTGAAAATGGCAAATGACATTTAGTATTTCTGTGAAATTAGTTTTGACCTTTTCGGGCCCCTCGACTGACAGATATTGGGACTTCACGGATTCTCACATGACATTGAAAACCACCGTTTTAAATGATATACAGGCTTCCTGGATGTGAAATGATAAAACAGGCTTTAAAGCTTCACTTCTACAATTATGTTTTTCTTTCACTTGTCTTAAGAAGTTTTAAGCTGAGAATATTGTTTAAAAAACAAAAGCAAAATAGTTTTGTTACATATTCATTTTCTGCCTCATGGTGCCCTGTACTCTTTGGAGCTCATGTGGACATAGCTTGATCCTATTTTTCCTTGGAAACAATAAGGTCACCCAAGACTGCAATTTGTCATATGAATATCTGTTTATCTAAGGCTTAAAAAAATGAATTCTGAAGATATTGGAGCATTTAGAAAAGACCATTTTCTTATAATAAGTAGTTTCTTATTTGAAGTAGTACCATTCATTAAAAGGTTTTGTAAACCCATGTTTGTCATGCATATTTAAATTTAAGATAAGTGGTTACACATAACTTTTGATAATAACAAAAAAAATCATACCCTGCACCATCTTAACTATTAAGAAGGAAATTTTTAATTGGAAACACATTATGTAATAGAAATTGCTGCATGATAATAGTTAATTAAACTTACCTATGTAAATGGCAAGTATAGGACACCTAAAATAAAATGTACTCTGAAGGAACAGTGTGTTTGGGGGAAAGGACGTGTGACTACTTCTCTGAAAAAGGAAGTTTTACAAGATAGTCAACTTTGTGTTATTTTCACATCCTAATAAATGAAAACTTAATCCCAGAATTCAGACTGGGATTCTACTTCTTTGACCTCCAATCATGAAACTTGTCAAAGATCTGGGGATTGGAAATTTGGTGATAAAAGGCCATTTGCATCACACTCAATGAGCAAAACTCTGTCAGCATCCACAGAGTTTGGACAGAGGACCGTAATAGATAAACTAGAGACTCAGATTGCAGGTGTGTTTTTGTTAGGTAATTATAGGCTCCATGACTTGTGTGAATCACGGCTACCAGAAAACAGAGAAAGCAAAGAAGGAAATAAAGAAACAGAAAGTGTTCAGCCCTAGCCCATCTCTATGTAGCTTGATCATAGTTCTGACTTTCCAACAGTCATTTTGTGGCAAAATCTACTTCATGTTTACTCTGTTTATGGAACTTAACAGCCAAACAGAATGACTTTTAGCAAGACATTGGCATTCTTCCTGAACCACAATAACATATGGAAATAAGAAAGAGAATGAGGTGAAAGTGTGATTTCCTTTAGACTAGTATTTGGCATACTGTGGGGAGTGGGCAGCAGAATTATACTTAGAACATTGGGACCAGATGGGAAAACTTCATAAAGATCTAAAGGTTGCCTAGTAAAATAAAACATAGTTTCTTAGCTTTAGTTTTATATTCTGAATTCACAAGTATCAGTTAAAACTGTATTTATTGTAAATGAAAAAACACCTTCCGAAACCAACAATCAAATATTTCTTGGATTTTCTGTGGCTTTATATATTTTAGAATTGACTTTCCCAGCAGTGATGGGAATCATCGAGAATTAAATCCATAGCACTTCCTTCTCAGCTGTGTGCACAGTCTGTCTCCTCTTCTCTCTCTTCTTCCTTAAACCCCAGTGCTGAATCCTCAAAGGTGGAAGGAAATTTTCAGAATAGTAGAGGAAAACATTTCAGATATAAGGAAGATAAATGCATCAGAAGTAACAGTCATTCTGGAAACAATGACGTTGCAGTTGAATCTTAGGGTGTTGTTCAAAAGGTACTATTATGAGGTAGAGAACAGAGTATATAGTGCAACTCGATATGTTTGTCCTGCATTTCTAAATTGTGTTTTGTTTCTGATTGTTTTTCCATGGATGTTCAATGAATGAATTTGTGGATGAATTTTTGACATGTTTGTATGCCTTTCACTTTGTGACATCTCATATTACCCAAATGGTTTGTTGAAGTCTTAACTAATTAGAAGTATTTCTTAAGTAAAGTAAATATTCAGGAAAAGATTATGATTAATTTGAACTCTCAATTGATAAGACGTTATTTTCTGTATTTATAAAGATTATAGCTTTTATCTAACTGTTCTAAGTAGTTCATTTTAACTAATACGTAGATTTATCAGCAGGACAACACCGAGGAATGACATCAGAGGAAGGACAAGCGAGGCTTGATGGAAACGAAAAGAACTACACACATGTATGTGAAATTTAATTTTAAATTTCTAGTATAATATCGTTTTCTGTGCTTTAATAATATAATATAGTCCAATTGAAATTACCTTTCATGCTAGCCTTTTGGAGTCAAAAGGTCATAACTGAATGATATTTATAACATTTGAACTAGTCACAAAACAAAATATTGTTAGAATCTATAGATATTCATAGCTCAACTTTGTCTTTGGATTGAGGCCACAAAAAAAATAATAAAGTCCTGAATATTGTTTGCTCCTTTAATTTTTATAACTCCCTTACATAATAAAGAAAGTAACACCAAATATTGAATCACATGATGTGACAGTTGAAATTATGAACCATGTAAAAATGATGGCCACTGATTCGGGCTCCCGTGAAAGGAGTCAGGATTCTCAGGGGTTCAGAATGTGCAGTTCCGTATGGCTGGTCACTAAGGCCAAGGTTAGAGATGGATTCTTCCTTGTGACCTCTGTGTAATGGACTCTGAGTCTACATTCAGGGAGAGAACGGGGTCATGCACTCAACTCAACTGCTTTTTAAGAGAATCGCATCTTCTCAGGATGGGACCTTTGGTTGTTGGGGCACAAACAATAACTTCCTAATTTCTTTCATTTCAGTGTAGGAAATCAGTAAATATGGTTTAATTTTTTATCTGCTCTTATTAGTGGGTATTGAATAAGTTAGAATTGGATGCCACAGATAACTATGTCACTGCATAACACTGTCATAGTGTATAATTTGAATTAACATTTAGGAATTGACTTCTCTTACTGATTGGTGTTAGTGATGTGGGCTCCTAATTAAAGTCTGCCTGTTCTCCAGTTATGAGTCTTGAAAAAATATTCTCAAATTCACTGTAGGGCTCACTATTTAAGACATAGGGAGGTGAACTGTTTTAAATGAGGAAGCCTCTGTGACATTAAAAATCATCTACTATTTCATTTTTTGGGTGGATTTAACATATAACCGATTGTTTAGTTCAAACAGTGACAAAATTAGTTTTGCGGATTCATGTTTTCTAATTTAGGCTAAGGCAACTTATTTTTCACTTTCTAGTTACAATCCAATAATTTGGGAATAAGTAAACGTAGATTAAGATTTTTAACAATTATATTTTAGTTATATTCTAATTTTTCTTTGTTCATATTCGATTCACTAGGTTGTACAAGAGGAAAACGACACTCAGAGGCCACTTTCCCAAGAACAGGACAACAGAATATTACATGATGC
Organism: Rhinolophus ferrumequinum; assembly: GCF_004115265.2. Lineage (NCBI taxonomy): Eukaryota > Metazoa > Chordata > Mammalia > Chiroptera > Rhinolophidae > Rhinolophus > Rhinolophus ferrumequinum. The sequence goes on from NW_022680457.1 coordinate 20,283, forward strand.
AATTCTGACCAATTGCCTTCAACAACAAAAGGAGACAGAAATAAATCTTAAGAAAATGAATTCTGAGGTATTTTGTTTAGTCATTTTCAAATATGTGTGTGTGTATTTGTGTATGTACATATTTTAAAAACCAATGTTGTACATATGGGAATTGTAGAGGATTTTGAAAGTGTGTGTGTGTGTGTGTGTGTGTGTGTGTGTGTGTGTGTATTTTAAGCGGAGTGACATGTTTGGTCCATTGCAATAAGTGATATTCTTGATTGAAATCCTTTTATGTCCAACAGTCAAGTAGTGACTTCGCAATGTCTCATCTAAAGGGGAGGCTTTCAATACTTTTTACAGGGATCGATGAGCTTTCTACAATCTCAAAACTATTGCTACTAATAACAGAAGTTTCAGTTTGAGGCAGTGATTTCATCCCCTTGCTGTGTTAGTAGAGAGGTTAGTTTTCACTTCCACTGATTGTAAGGAGTAGAAGTATAGCCAGTGCAGAGACCGTCTTTTAGATCTCACTCTCCTACTTTTGAGAAAAGTAACAATTTGTTCCAAGTAGAGTCCTATTTCAGTGCTAGGAACTTTTGAAGAAAATTGTATGCCATGATATATACTTAGTGATAATTTATTGGTGAGTATTTTATTCAAAGAAGTCCCTATTTCATATTTATTGAAATAGTCCCTATTTCACATACATTGCCCCTATTTCACATTTATTTCTCCTTTAAACATTATGAAAAGGAAATAACACTTATGCAGTAGCAAATAATCTCACTATTTTCTAAGAAGAGCTCTATAATTTTTAGCTTATTTACCCTGAGTTTTTTGAAGTCTAAGGCTTCTTTTGAATTTATATATTTACACTAGAAGGGCAGCAAGCACACTATTGTAGAGTCCAAAGTCCTGGGAAAAATCCTGAACTTGCTCATCTTTTTAATCATTCTGTTTGAAATTGTGATAACGAAATGAGTTCATTGATGTATAAAGAAGTGCTTAGCGCAATGCCTAGATTTATCAGTAATTAGTAGATTTAATCTTATAAGTGACTCTGAAAGTATTAGAAATGTAATGTAGAATATCTTTTGAATATTCTTGGGGAAAAAATTCTAGGAAATATAATCAGTCCAAATATGCAGAGTGAATACTCTTACTGTGGGAGAGGTGTATATTCAGACGGTAAACTCTATTTTAAAGTGTCACTGGCAAATATCTTTTCCCATTCAGTAGGATCCCTTCTTGTTTTATTGATGGTTTCCTTTGCTGTTGAAAAAACTTTTTAGTTTGATATAATCCCACATGTTTATTCTTTCTCTTAGTTCCCTCGCGCGAGGGTGTATATCAGTAAAAATCTTACTCCGGGTAATGTCTGAGAAGTTTCTTCCTATATTTTCTTCTAGGTATTTTATGGTTTTCAGACCTTACATTTAAGTCTTTAAGCCATTTGAATTTATTTTTGTATATGGTGTAAGGAGGTGGTCCAACTTCATTTTTTTGCATGTGTCTGTCCAGGTTTCCCAGCACCATTTATTGAATAGACTGTCATTACTCCATCGTACATTCTTGCTTCCATTGTCGTAGATTAAATGGCCATATAGGCGTGGATTTATTTCTGGACTCTCTATTCTGTTCCATTGATCTATGTGTAAACTTACTCAACCCAACTCCAAAAAAACAAACGATCCAATTAAAAAATGGGCAGAGGACTTGAAGAGACATTTTTCTGAAAAGGACATTCAGATGGCAAACAGACATATGAAGAAATGCTCAACCTCACTAACCATCAGAGAAATGCAAATAAAAACCACAATGAGATACCACCTCACCCCAGTCAGAATGGCTATCATCAATAAATCAACAAACAACAAGTGCTGGCGCGGATGTGGAGAAAAGGGAACGCTGTGCACTGTTGGTGGGATTGCAGACTGGTGCAGCCGCTATGGAAAACAGTATGGAGGTATCTCAAAATTCTGAAAATGGAACTACCTTATGATCCAGTAATTCCACTCCTAGGTATCTATCCGGAGAAATCCAGAACTTCAATTCAAAAATCTCTATGCACTCCTATGTTTATTGCAGCACTATACACAATAGCTAAGACATGGAAACAACCAAAATGCCCATCGGTAGATGATTGGATTAAGAAACTGTGGTACATTTATACAATGGAGTATTATGCAGCCATAAGGAAGAAAGAAATCTTACCATTTGCAACAACATGGATGGATCTAGAGAACATTATGTTAAGTGAAATAAGTCAGACAGAGAAAGATAAGTTCCATATGATCTCACTTATTTGCGGATTCTAAAGAAAAGAATAAGTGAATGAACTAATCAGAAACTGGGAGACAATGAGGAAAAACTGAGGGTTGCTAGATGGGCGGGGGAGTGGGGGGTGGGGGGAGGGTGAGGGGATTGGAGGGCAGTCGGTGACCACAGGATGGCCACGGGGTTTGAAAATTAATCGGGGGAACGTAATTTGGTGGTTACCAGAGCGTAAGGGGGTTGGGGGGTGGGGGATGAGGGTGAGGGGGATCAAATGTACGGTGATGGAAGGGGAGCTGTCTCTGGGTGGTGAACACACAGTGTGATTTATGGATGATGTGATTCAGAATTGCACAACTGAAATCTATGTAATTCTACTAACAATTGTCACCCCAATAAATTAAAAAAAAAAAAAAAAAAAAAAAAAAAAATAAAGTGTAGTCAGACTTCTTAATCTTTTATTTCATGCCTTCTGGGTTTGCTGCCTTTCCAGTTCTGAGACGCTTAAAATTCTCTTATGATTTTAAAATTCTCTTTTTCACTTTCATGGATTCAGCATCTTATATTAAATTTTTCTAACTTTGGGGAAGTTATGCTTGTATAAAGTTGGAGGTTTGGATTCAACGTTGTATTTTTCCAATGGGATATCCACTTACTGCAACCTTTTCATTATATAAACATTTAGGTTCTTCTTTAGTTTCAGAGGATATCATGATATGTCATTTTAGTGAGTGCTAGCTACAAGTCTCCTTTGTTTTACTTAGGTTTCTGAGAGTTACAAAAAAGAAAAAGACCTGTTGCGTGAAAATCACATGTTGCAGGATGAAATCGCCAAACTAAGACTACAAATGGGCACACCCAAAACTCAGAATCAGGAAATGGAAAAAAAATACTTTGAGGACACTGCAAATGCAAAAGAAAAGAATGACTGTCTTCAAAAGACAATAAAACTGAATGATGAAACACTAACAAAAACAGTATTTGAATATAACAGACAGCTTAATGTTCCAACAGCTGAGAATACAATGCTGAACTCTCAACTGGAGAATGAAAGACAAAGCAAAGAAAGATTGAAAACAGAAGCGGAATCCGATCATCATTATGAGCTTAGTAAGCAATTAATAAGACATCTACAAAATGCTTTCCAGAGATTAAGAGATGAATGCTTGCATTTCATGGACAAAATCGCTATGCGTAACCTAAAAGAAAAGAAGGAGATTCTTTCTCAGCAACTTTCTAAAGCTGGAAGTAAATTCAATAGCTTAGACACTGAGCTCCCTCACACAAGATATGCTGTCAGAGAAAGGACATTGGTTTTTGAACCTGTACTGAAAGACCGAAACCAAACTCAGTGTCAAGAGGAGGAAATTGAACACATGTATCAAAGGGAACAAGGAAGAGTGAACACATATATTGGAAAGCTGGAATCCCTAAAGGAGAAAGGTTCTGACCTACAAAGTGGAAATATGCTTGTTCGACGGCAACTGGATGATGCGTTCAACAAAAGTGACAATAATGAAAACTCAGGAATGAATATTGAAGAGCAGCTTCAGGAGCTCAAAAAAGTGCTTCAAGCTGAATGTGAAAAACAAGAGCGTATGGTGAAAGAGAGACATAAGGAGTTGGTCAACAAATTGAATCACTTGAAAGGAAGAATGTGCCAGTATGAAAACGATAAATCAGAAAGAGAAGTAAGTATCCAGAAAGATAGTTTTCAAATTTCCTGAAAGAATATTCAATGTTCAAATATTTGATGATGGCTAAATGTTGAATCTAGCAGAATATTAAAAATATATAGATTACAAATGTATTTGCTCTAACAGCTTAAAAGCATACATTGTATCCAGCAAATAAAACTTAGACCTGTGAGGTGCTTTACTTTGAGTAAAGACATTGTGTTGACTATGAAATTTTAAGGTATAAATTGTTATTAGATACATATTGATATGTATGATTCAGTCTTATACTGCTACAATAGTAATTTTCATCTTTCTGTTACCACATTGTAATACCATTATGAAGCAGATAAATGGAAATGCTCATATGCAAACAGAGTTTTTAGAGATAAAGGTTCCATTAAGTGGATTACCTGCAGAGTTAATTCTAGATTTCCCACATGAACTGAAGTGTAGATGTTGTCCTTTCCCTCAGCAGTTTTTTCCACATTTTAGTTGGTATAAGTTTGTTTTTATTCATGTCAATTTGATATAAATTGGAACTATTTCAGTCCCAAATAAGGTATTATTATGACCTGTGACTTCTTTAAAGGCAGCTAATTTTTCATTAAATCATAATTTTGGACAAATGTGAGGAGTTTTATCAGAACTCTACTTGATTTAATCTTCCCACTGCTACGTATAATTGTCCTTGAATTTTTTTTTTCCTTGAATATTTTTACAAATTCATTTTTCTCATCGCAAGGCCCATTTACTATCATTTGGACATAAGTTTGTCCATTTCAAAGAGAACTGTAGCGGTCTCTGATTTATTAACTTGGCATTGGGTCTCCATTTTCAGACGAGTGAGGGGAGGCAGGATTCATGTGTAGCAGGAAGGGAGGTCAGGCCACGTTACCTGGGGCCCTGAAGACCATTGGAATGAGTTGGCTTTTCTTCTAAGATACAGGAATCTGTTGGAAGGTTGTGAGCAGTGGACTGCATACGTGAGGACCTGGGAAGTCAATTTAAGCCTGTGATAAAAAAGGGGGAAAACATTCCACAATGTAGAATTGACTCCCACTAGTCCCACCGACATAGCAGCTTCCCCTGAGATGTCAGTAGATTGTGTGGCTTTGCAGCTTCATCAGGGGAAACGGAGAGTGGGGCTGACTCTGTTGTTAAGTAACCTACGTAATAGTGAGTGGGCAGCAGGACAACACCTCCTGTGTCTTACCCAGATTCAGGAAACAGAATTGTGTCCAAAAGAGGAAAAGAAGGTGAACTGATGCCTGGGGTGATCTCTTTTCAAGTTATATATTATGTTAATATGTTAGAGTTAGCGATCATTAACATAATTTAATAGATGTGATTATAAAATCAGTAACAGAATCATCTTCCTAGGTGGTTGGGAGACAACTTCAACAAGAGCTACCTGACTCCATAAAAAAACTGCCTGTGTCAGAGGCTTCACTGGAGGTTAGATCACATTACCGTATGCGTTCAGAAGCTGAGACACAGGATTTCAAGACATTAGAGCACATCAGAAGTCAGGTATGTGTGAAATGTAAACTGTCGACAGTTCATCTATAGTTGATTAATATAAAGTGTTTTAGGATCCTGATTTTCAAGGGCAGCTTTCTTTTGTGTTTTCGTTGTAATTATTTTATTATCATTTTATTATCTTTATAATACACTTCTTCCTTAAACTCTGGCTTCCATCCTGCTATTTGCATTGTATGTTTTTTCTTATAGTCTATACCCTTGGTAACGTTGAAAAATAGGCAGCATTTCTCATAGAAATCGAGTGACTTTTTTCCTACTAAACAATATTTTGTAGTGATATCTCCATTACCACGATGAGGCAGCCATTTAAAATCAGAAGATAATGATTACTAGAACGATTCAGAAATTTGTCTTATTTCTTATCATCACTTTTTGTGAATGGTTAAAACCTATCTGTGGTATTGTTTAACAACATCAGAATTGTTATTGATTTGGCTTCTATGTTCTTGCTACATTTTTCAGTTATAAAATATGTCATACATACCAAACCAGATGTATAACTTAAAGAAAAATGAGATGAGTAATCATCTCACTCAGATAATAAGGGAATCTTATTAAAATGGAAAGGCGAATAGTGGATAATGTGAAGCTTATGAAAAACTTATACATTCTGAGAGAAAAACAGGACAAATTTGCTGGTCAACATCCTAAGGGTGAGGAGCTGCCAACATCTGAAAATAACGCTACGCTCACAGTGACAGTGATAAGCATCCCCATAAAAATGTACAAGCTGAGCTGATCCCCAGCAAGTCATGGTTTATGAGTGTTTGGTGAGGACACTGTCTATGAGGAGCTCGAGGGGAAAGGGAAAGTACAGAAGACTTCAGGAAAGGGGTCGAGGCTGCCACTGTAGGTGAGGGAACGTGGTTTGAAGCACTGGGATTTAAGGAGCTGAGCATTTAAAAAGAGGAAGAGAAAAGGGTCAAGGCCTGACCACCAGGGCTGCTGTTCAGAAATGAGTTGGGCTGAGAAGACCATGGAAAGGGTGTGGGCATCCTTATCAGTTGCTG
>NW_022680458.1:0-21582 GCF_004115265.2 Rhinolophus ferrumequinum
GGGACTTGCCCGGTTCTTGCGTGACGGTGGGGAGCCGAGTCCCCGGTCACCTTACTGGGGGTGCAGCAAGAACAGGACATGGGTGTTCAGGAGGCTTGTGAGCGGCCCCACCCAGCCTGCCCTGACGGACGGACCTGCCCCTCGTGGCGGCCACCTGCTGGCCTTCAGCTTCCTGCCCACTGGTCGGTTGAGACCTTGGCTTCCGTGTGCTCCACATGTCTGTCCGACTGAATTTTGGCGACTTCAGAAATGCCATCAGTGATGAATCTCTTTCTGCCAGCACTTGCATCCGTCTTGCCGATGTATTGGGAGTCTGCTGTTGGGCACTTTGAACCTTTCCTTATTGTGAAATGTACCCAACAGACAGCAGAGCAGGTGAAACTGTAAACTCCTGCCTCCAGAACGGCTGAAATGCAAACGCCTATGGACCCACCACCCAAGTGAAAAACCTGGGCTTGGCCCATTCACGGAAGGCACCTGACCGCCTTCCAGGGCCGACCCACCTTCCCACCGAGGTCGCCAGTCTGGACTTTGGAGGTGAGCAGGCTCCTGCTGCGTCCCAGGGCTTACCGTCACCGCGCCCCCCCACCCTCCCAACAACGCACACTGTACACACACACTCCACACACACACACACACACACACACACACACACACACACACACACACACACACACACACACCCCACCCCACCCCCATGGTCAGACCGAAGCTGAGTGAGTGCCGGTCACAGCTGAGGACAGGGTTTCCTTCCGCTGGTTTGGAGGGGCTGTAAACGGGACGAGCTGCGTGTTCCTTTGGGCCTGCACCAGTCTTCCCGATCGCCCGCGAGCCTCACGCAGTTTGAACTCATGGACTCAGACATCTGGGTTGTGTCCCGTCTGGGTCGGCTCCTGCTCTACTGGGACAGTCAGTGTCCCTCTCAGTGCGGCGACCAGGAAGCCGTGAGCTCGCAGCGCCGCTCTTGCACACGAGTGTGCGTTTCTGCGGGACGAGGACCAGGTCGGGACGTGTGTCCCACTCGCGGCACAGGCCACACGGTCTTCCACGCCGCACCCCGCAGCCAGCCCTGAGGTCCCAGCCGCGCAGCACAGGCTCCTGCACCCCCAGGCACAGCCAGGCCGGCAGTGGCCTGGCACTGTCCTTGGGGTTCCACTGGCGAGTCCCTGACACTTAGGTGTTGGCCGTCCGACATCCGTCGTCACAAGTCTCCCTGACGAACCACCGTAAACCTCAGTGGTGCACACCAACGGGCGCTGGTTTTTGCTCACGAGTCTGTGCGACGCGGGAGCTGGGGCTGCCTTGGCCAGCTGCGTGGCCTTGGCCGGTCTCACTCAGCTGTGGTCAGCTGCGGGGGTGGGGGGGTGGGGACAGCGCCACCCTCTCCCACGGACGGTTCCTCCTGGTCGGCTGGGCTTGCTCCGCAGCCACGGAGGGTCCCCAGGCACAGCAGGGGTGCAGGGGCTCCTGATGTCCAGCCTTGGAACGGGCCGGGGACCGCGTGGGACACACGGGGGCCGCAGGGACCCCCAGCCCCACATCCAGGCCCGTGTCAGGGGCGGAGACTTGGGCCACTTCTGCCATCAACCCGCCGATGAAGGGGCACCTGTCCCCCGTGAGATGGCCCCTTGCCGGCTATGGAAGCACAGCACGGTATGTCCATGAACTCGGCACCCAGCACCCTCCTGACTGCAGGGACGGCTCCCTCTGCCTGCTGGTTAGTGTTTCACTGTTTCATCTGCAGCGTGGACGGTCCCCTCTTTTGCTATCATCTTAGTGGTCAGCGCAAAAGGTACATCGTCACTCCCTTTGGGTATTCAGCATCAGGTGTTTTCACCTGCCCAGGACGAAGGATCATGGGGTGAGGGGGGACCCCTCAGTGCCACGGACACCCTCCCGAACGCGCCCTTGTCGCGTGGGCTCTGTTCCTGGGTCCTCACATGGAGACGTTGCCGTCCATGTCTGGTGCAGCGGGCGGGGCTCATTGAGGGCCCGTGGCCGACTTCCACGTCCTCGTCCCTCCACCGGGCTTCCCTCTGGGGGAACAGCTCCGTCCCGTGTCCCAGTGCTTGGCGGTCGCTGAGCCCTCGCACATTTTTTCCCCTGACACACCTTTCTCTCGCCTTCCTTCTGGAAGAACCTGTCACTGGTACCGCCTTTTCCGGGGGGCAGGGGAGACTGTCCTGCCGTCCCACTGTCTCTGCTTCTGCTGTGACTGTGAGGCAGCCACCAAAGAAGGTGTCACTCCTCACTGGGAAACCCGGGCGTGGACAGGCGGTGGGTGACTTTGTATCTCTGCTTGTCCACAGTTGCGCTGTGAGGTGCGGCTGCCTTATTTATCCCGGGAGAGACGGCTCGGGTTCTTCTAGCTGTGGGTGAACGTCTGCCTGCGGTTGGGAGAATTCTCATCGGGTACATTTCAAGTGCCGGTTTTCCTCCTTGTCCATCCCTGCCCTCCGAACCCTCTGCTGACCCGAGGACAGGCTCCCCCGTGCCCTCAGTGTCTCCCACTCCTGTCTGTGTTTCCGCCGCGTGGGGACCGCTGTCGTCTTCTCCGATGAGGTCCCTGTACCCACAGCAGCTCCGGAACGTGACCCTGGGGCCTCACGGGCCTTGTCCCAGGCCAGAAACCCACCCTCGAGCTCTTCATTTTGGCCATTCTCTCCTGCAGTTCCGGAATTCCTGCAGATGCTTCCCAGATCTGCAATGTCCCTTTTAGGCTGAGCCGGAGAGCGCGAGCGTGGGGCTCACCATTTAGTCTCCGAGAGATTCATCCGCACGGCTGGGTCACGGTCTGGAACGCAGTGCCCGGCGATCCGATCCTTGCTGGTTTCCTGCCCAGCCTCAGTCGTGTGTGCTTGTCCCTGTGATGTCCTGTGCCAGGCCCGGGGGGGGCAGCGCCCAGAGGGGGATCCTGGTGACTCTGGCTCACAGCGGGGATCACCACCTCCAGGGTCACACACGGGGTCTCCCCCCTATTTCTGGATCTTTCCTTAAATTGTACCTCTTGTTGGCTGTCATCCTGTAAATGTGTGTGTATGGTAATCATTGTTCTTTGTACATATTTCTGTCGTGTTTGTCAGACTTAGTATTTGCTCTGCCTTTTGTTTCCTTTTTGTTGACTTTCATGGGATGGGTCTTCTGTGGATAACTTTTCTGAAACGTTATCTTCCTGTCTTCCTTCCATTCCTCTTTCCTTCCTTCCTTCCTTCCTTCCTTCCTTCCTTCCTTCCTTCCTTCCTCCTTTCCTTCCTCCTTTCCTTCCTTCCTTCCTTCCTTCCTTTCTTCCTTTCTCCTCCCACTTGCCCGCCCTCCCTGCCTCCTTCCTTCCTTCCCTTTCTTCCTTCCCTCCTTCCTTCCTTCCTCCAACTTGGACTTAGCACCGATGGAGAAGCCAGGGGCTGGGGATGATGGACACACAGCCAACACAGGCTGGTGACACTCCACACCTACGCCTGCGTGTCCCTCTGTCATCTCCTGCCTGGGACACCGGGGCCCGACTCCATGGCTCTGTGGCTTCCTTCTCACGTCCTCTTGTCCCCAGTCCTCACACACCGGCCTTACCAGATGGCTGCTTGGGGTTTGTGTGGCAACACCACCTCCCCCCCGGGGCCCCTGGCTCCTCCCTTCCTGAGTGTGGTGGGGTTCAGCTCCTAAGACAGACATTGGTCCCCTCGTTTCCTGGGGGCTCCTAGCTCTTCCTGGGTTTGTATTCCATCTTTTCCTTCTTCCTCCAAGAGCGTTTCAGTGCAGGGGTTTGTGGAGGGGTGCACATTCTGAGGCTCCCTGGACATAGATGTCGTCTTACCCTCTTACGTTTGAATGACAGTTTGACTGCACAATGAATTCTTTTTCTCTCAGTTCATTAGAATGTCACCTGTGGCCTCCTGTGCTTTGCTGAGGAACTTGGTGTCACCGTGGCTGTCGCTCCAAAAGTGTTTACCAGTGTCCCTGGGTGTCCACGGGGGATTGGTTCCTGGGACCCCCATGGATAATGAGAGAACCCATGCATCAAGTGTGCCGTAGAAAACGGTGTGTCGCATGTTGCACCCCGGCTGCTGCAGCGTGGCCGCACGGTGCTCGTGGCCGTGGGCTACAGAGAGCGCTCCGCTTGCGGCAACGTGAGATTTGCTTTCTGGCACTTCCTCCACTGCTTTTGAATGATTTGGTGGTGAGGTTGGTTGAATACCCGTGTGGAACCCCCCGTGGACACGCAGGCCATCTGTGTGTGTCTGGTTAGGTGTGACCAGTGTCCCACGCGACTGCAACCCTGGCGCCCCCAGTGAGGTGTGACCCTGCGCCTACCCGGCAGCTTCGCCAACACAGTGCGTGTTGTCACTTGCCGTCAATTTTTGCTAGTTGGAGAGGTGAGAAGTAGACCTCTGTCGTATCTTAGAGTGAAGATGAGTGAAGTTAAGTCTTCTTTCACATGCTGGAGGGTCGTTTCTTTCTGTCTAATGTCAGTTGTCCTGTGTGCGTCTTTTCTCCGTTTTAAACTATCCAGCTTTCAAGATTTCCTGGCACGTTAGGCATTCCAGCCTGCTGTCCGTGGTTTACGTACGAGTATTTTCTCCCGAGCCTCAGGCCTTTTCACTTAGTTCACGGTGGTTTTTGTCCTGCACACGAACAACGGTTTATGGAGTCAAACGAATTCATGTCGTGTTTTGTAGTGTCTGGACTTGAACTCCAGTTAGAAAGCCTTTCCTTACACTTGGTTCTCTCCCATTTCCGCGCTCGGATCCCAGTCTGTTTATCTGCAGGTCCGTCTTTGCCCGCATTTGGGTTCAGCTGGGACCGACCCCACTCCTGTGCCGAGTCTCCGCCCGGCCAGCGGCACTGGGTTGAATTAGGACAGGCCCGGGGTGCCAGTGCGTTTCTGGCTCCTGCTCAGTGCCTGCCTCTTCAATGATGTTTAATCCCACTTTGTAGTGTTCTAGGTCCGCGTGGCGAGATGAGCCAGGCTATGTCTGTGAACTGGTTGTTTTTCTTTAACGTCCGTTTGGGGACGGAGTCCCAGAGAGCAGTTTCCAGGCTCTCGACCTCACGTGGAAAGGTGCTGCTGGCTCGGGTAGTAGGTGGCCATCAGCTGTGATCAGATGGCCATCAGCTGTAACCAGTTAGCCGTTAACCACTGGTATAACTGCCGTGGCTACGCTAGCAAGCGTGGATTGTGGCTGGCGAGTGCAGGACTGTGGATTGCGCATAGTGTTGACCCTATTTCCTGTGTCTTGCCCGGCAGCCAGTGAGACTGGGGTGCAGGAAGACCCCTCGTTGGGTACTGGCGGATGTTTGCTTTTGTGTGTCGACCAGCCGCCTCTGAGACTGTAGCGGTATGACGCCCCTATCTATGGCTCCGTGGGTGTTCCTTTTTGGCCTCACCATATCCTGCGTTCTGGTGTGGGGAGCGGGAGCTGAGACCCTGCATGCCAGTCCGCATCCACTTCTGGTCCCGGGGAGCCACTCCCATTTCCTGGGGTCTGCTGAGAAGATGAGCGGGAGTGACTGTCCCAAGGTACTGGGGGTGTGGGGACACTTCCTCCAGCCAAATTCAGTGAGGTCCGCAGGGCAGGCCTCCTGCTCACCAGAGCCAGACAGCCTGGGGACCAGGCCGAGGGGCCTCCTGGGCACCCACCCCTGGTCGGTGGAGTTTGGGGTAGGGGGGAGCAACAGCCTGTGCTGTTTCCTCCTCAGTTTCCCCCTGGGCGGCCCCCAGCCTCTGCTCCCTGGATCCCAGAGTCTTTGCCTGAAAGATCCCTGAGAAGTGGAGACCCATTTCCTAAATATTGAGTGTAGGCCTGGTCATGTGGAAATCGTACTGATCCTGGGAACTCTGGGCCTTTCGAAGGAGACGCTGGGCATATTGAGTAAAGCTTACAGCTGGAAGGAGTGCCGGGCAGAGAGGGGAAGGTGGGACAGGAAGTCCTAAGGGTCCCCAGCCTGGACTCCCTCTCCCTCTCCCCCTCCGTGCTCAGAGGGGGAGAAGGGGCGGAGAACTTGAGAAAGACTGAGAAGCAAACAGCTTTTTGGATTGTCAAAGCCAAACCTCCCAGGTGCACTCCTACCCGAGTTTCATCTGACCGCCAGGACCCAGCAAAACTCCAGTGCCGGGTCCCTGTCTGGGCAGGAATCTGTCCCACGTCCCACCCCCATCAGCCCTCACTGCCAGCCAGTGCAGCCGGGAAGTCACGTGGATACTTAATCAGAAACAGCAGAAGCTGTCTGCTCCCCCTTGTTTTCCTCCCTCCTACTTAACCGTTTTTGGACTTGAACCTCAGAACCTCAGTTCACCCAGGGAAAGACCAATTCTCCTGCCGATTGATTTCTGCTGGGACACACCGGATGTTGGGATGGGCTAGTCCCACTTGGGTGTTTGATGGCCACTGTCAGCATCAGAGCCCTCCCCGGTGTCGTTTCTGTTAGGCTGAGCTGCACGGGGGGGGGGGGGGGGGGGGGGGGGGGGGGGGGGGGGGGGGGAAGGCCGGGGGGGCCCCAGAACAGCGGGGACTCCATCTAATGAATACCGTCCTCGTCCATTGCCCGGTGTGACAGAAGCAGAAACATTCCTCCCCCCCCACCACCACTGGGGACACACAGAGGGCGGCCACGTGGGCGGGAGGCCAGGCCAGCCTGGATGTTCACGCTCCTGAGCAGGGCCGGCCTGGCCAGCCACCGCTCAGCCTCAGGTCTAATTGGTTAAGAGAACAAAAGCTGGGGGGTGGCAGGAGGTGTGCAGGGAGGGGTGGTGCTCATCTCTGGAGAATTTGGAGGTTCTCCCCTCAGGAACCGAAGGGTCTCAGAGTTCACGTGCCTTGCAAGCTGACAAGTGAGCCTGCACAGACAGTGTCAGAAGCCACAGACCCCTGGGTCAGGGACCAAGAACAGTGCTCTTCTCACAGCAAGAGCGGCGGGGGGAGGGGGGGCATCCGCAGGGGATCTGGAGAGGTCCCGCTGACGCCTGCCTGCCGGTGCCTGGGCCCAGGGAACCTGGGGACCTTGCCCCCAGGAAGACACTCCTGTGCTCGGGAGGGTGACGCTGTGTCCATAAGGCTGGTCAAGAGGGAAAAGGGCTCAAAAGGCGTTTGGAGGTGGCGGAGGGGAAGCCACCGGAAGTGTCCCTCGGCTCCCCTCCAGCCCGCCCCGGTCTAGGGAGTCAGGGTTCCCCCATCCCGAATGCCCACTGCACAGGCCGGTGGGTGGGGGCCTGCTTCTGCCCCGCCAGGCAGCCTCGCGGGGTGGAAGGTTCAGGACAAGCTTGCGGAAGCCGTCTTGGCAGTGGGGGAGGCGGGGGGGGGGGGGGGGGGGGGGGGGGGGGGGGGGGAGGGGGGGCAGTCTCCCCAAGGCTCAGACCCGAGGGGCACGTCCTGGGCGTCCGGTGGCAGCTTGTTGAGGGGGACTCTGTCGCAGCAGCGCTCACAGGCTCCAGCAGAGGACAGGTGCCCTCTCCCTGCCTCCCCCTTCCTCTTTCTCAGCGAGTTTCTCCGCGCAGACGTGAGCGCACCTCAAAGCTACCCACTTTGTTTCTCAAACCTCTGGCAGTTGCGCAAATCTGTGCTCGCCGCAGGGCGCACCTGGCCCCCGGGCCAGCGCCCCCCTCAATCTGGACGCAGCCCCGTGGCTTCCCGTCCCCGACACACCCTGTGCACGTCACTTTGTTGAAACGGAGAAAACATCTCCCGAGGAAAGGCGGGGAGGGAGGTTAGCAAGTCGCAACCCGTGCCCCCGCCCTGTGTCCCTCCTCCACCGCCTCGGCCTGCCCCTGCCCCGCCCCACGCTCCCAGGCCCTCGGGCACCCCGCTTCCTGTCCCGTGGGCCCGGCCGGCCCCGCCCCCAGTTCCTGCAGCCCGCCTCCCTGCTCTCCACCCCGGGACCCACGCCCCACATCTAACGCTAAACTGCTCCCCTGCTCCCCGCCCCCAGCGTCTCCCCCGGATGATGCATCGCCTCTCCCTGCGGCCAGGGCGGTCCTGGGTCTCCCGGAGACCCTCTAGACAATCACGACCCAGCCCACAGCCCCGAACACGGTCTGATCAGGACAGCGTGTCAGGCCTGCGGGGAGCGCTACGGAACGAGTCACCGCCTCCCAACCCACCGCATGAGCTGCTTGGACGGCTCAGGTCCACCGGCAGCCCGCCGGGTGCAGACTTTCCCTCCAGGCAGGGCGCACACCCCGCTTCTGGAGTGATGAGCCCAGGCACCCTCTCCGGACCCATGCTGCCACGCGTGGGCCTGTGTCGCCTCCTGGTGGGCAGCCGCGCAAAATGCGACCGCAGGGAGTGGAGAAGGGTACAAAGAGAGGAGGGCGAGGAGTGAGGAGGGGCGTCTCCCCGAGAGGAGCGGTTTCCCGATGGCCGCCTTCAGCCACCAGCCCCAAACACAGGGAGGGACATTGGACCCCACGGGACCCCACTGCTGACTCGATCCCAGTTCTGATCCTGATCGGTCCCCATGGCATTTCTGATGAGACCGAAGCCCAAATTAGGGCGCCTTTTAACTAGGGGCCGGGAGGGGTGTCGCTTGGACCCATAGGTGAGGGCTGGTGGACCCGCACCCACGGAGACCACCCGCAGAGGAAGGGGTGCCTGGGCAAGCCCCTGCTGGAGTGGGGTCAGGGCCCCGTTGCAGAATGGACGGCTGTTTTGCCGGGAGCTCTCTGGAGGTGCAGGATCGCCCCGCCCCCCTTCTCTGAACAGCCAACAGCGAGCCTAGTGCGGTGCAGAGCGCGCTGGGGGGCTCAGGGGCAGGTTGGGCAGCTCTCTCCAAGCCCACCCGCCACCAGGAAGACCAGGTTGGGGAAATACCCCCAAGACTTGGGGACACACTGGGAAGGAGGGACAGGCTCCGTCCTCATGGAGCTTAAAGTGCAGCAGGGAAAAGACGCACGGGAACCAGAAGGAAACAGCATCATTCCAGGATGTGTAAGGGCCAGGAAGCGCTCGGAGCAGTGTGATGCGTAAGTGTGATCAGAGGGCAGGGAGTGTCAAGGAGTCTCCTAGGAAGAGAGGTCCCCGAGAGCCAAGGCCCCTAGGGAAGAGCCTAGAAGAGCATTCTGGCCAGAAGAGATGCTGTGCAAAGGCCCTGGGGCGACAAGGGGGTCGTGAGGTCCTCCAGTGGAGGGAACCCAGAGGGGAAGCGGTCAGAGACCGGAGCTGATGCGGGAGAGGTCAGCCGCGGGCAGTGTGGTCTGGCGCTGAGTGAGTGGGTGACCTCCCAGGCAGGTCCCCCAGGTAGAACTGCAGCCACACAGAGGCTGCCGGGAGTGAAGTCGCACCACTCCACAGGTGCCGAGAGGAACCCGCGAGACTCAGGGTCACAGCACACACTGCCTCACAGGACAGGACCAGGTCCCTGCCCCAAGTCCCGGGGTGACGCGATGGGCTACACACGCAACGGGTCCAGGTCACAGAGGAGTGACCTAGGGTCTTGAGGCAAGCAGCAAACGTTGCCAGTCCCTCCCCCGGGAGTGGTCAGTTGACAGTGGTCACCCCTGGTCCCCTGGACTTGCCTAGCGGCTACAGAAAACCCCCTCAGCCTCTGGACAGCTGGCCCTGTGGTCTGGGCATTCAGCGAGAACACGCAGGACACACGGGGCGCACAGCACACAGCCTCTCTCAACTGTCCCTACCGTCAGCTGAACTCCAGTTGTCAGAGAGCGGGCCACAGGCCAGAGGTTGCTGACGGGCTGGGACCACACCTGCTCCTTTTGTCCCGCACGTGCTCGATCAGTCCACTTGCAGGGTAAGGTGACCCGCAGCGCTGTCCTCTGCCCTGCTCCCAGGATCGGTCACGGGTCCAGAGGGCGTGCTGGTGGCACCTCAGAGGACCAGAGCTTCCTTTCTGAGGGCCCCAGGCGGCTGTGACCCACACACAGCAGGAGGTTGCCTCCTCCCACCCAGCCGGGATGAGCCTCAGGCTGTTTTCCCTGAGGACCGCCCGGGTGCTGGGTCGGGCCTGCAGATCTTAGGGCTGTGCCCGCTCACCTGCCTGGTACAGAGGGTCCCGACCGCTGTCCCTGGGCCTAGTCCCACTGCCAGGAGAGGGTGCTCACTCCCCCTGCTGCCTGGAGCCAGGAATCTGTCCCCCCATGGTCAACCTGGGGTCCAATGAGAGGACGTGGTGTGAGCAATCATTCGAGGCGACCATGGCCAGAAGGCAGCCCCGGTTTCCCAGGGAGAGGCGTCTGGGGCCCACCCTCTCCGCATCGGAGCACGTAGCCCAGATTGAACTTGCTCTGCGTCATCCGTTCGTTGGTTTGCTTCAGCCCTGTGAGCAATGTCACGAGCATTCGCAGCCTCACCCGCCCGGACGGGGCTTCACCCGAACCACGTGGGCACGATCCAAAATAAATCCCAGAAGGATTAAAAGAAGCCGTAATTCAAATACACTAACATGGAGACTCAACTGACCCAAGTGTGTGGATGCAGGCAAATCTCTGCTTAGCGGGCATCTGTAGTGTTGGGTGTGTGTGTTAGAAAGGAAGGAAGGCCCACAAGCAGCAGTCTAAGCTTCCGCCTGAGGAAAACCGGGGAAAGAAGAGGCACCAGAAAGCCTCAAGCCAACAGAAGGGACACAAATAACAACGGCTAGATCAGAAATCAGTGCAACTGAAACAGGGAAATCAAAGGAAAAATCAATGACACCAAAAGCTGGCTGGTTGTGGCGGAAAAAGTCAGTAAGTAAGACTGATAAGCCTCTACTCGGGCTAACCAGAAATAAGAGAAGAGAAAAGAGTAGAGATCACTGCATGAGAAATGACAGAGAGGCCATTCACTGCCTGTATCCCAGCGGACATCGAAGGGACAGTGAAGGTCACACGGACGACTCGATGCCACAAATCACGGTAACGCTGATGAATGGACCGAGTCCTGGAAAGACGTAAACTACCACAACTCGTACACGGAGAAAGGTACACTAACGATGGCGATACCTACTAACGAAGCTGTATCAGTAATTAATAACCTTCGAAACAGGAAAGCAGGCAGGCCCAGAAGGTCCCACTGGTAAATTGTATTGGACCTTTAAGGAAGAAATGATACCCATTCTGTACAATCTGTTCCAGAAAAATAGAAACAGAGAGAATGCTTCCTGCCTCATTTCGAGGCCAGCATGACCCTAATAAATCCAAACCGGACAAAGAAAGAAAGAAGAAAGGGAAACCACAGATCACCACGGATCAATACCTCTCTTGAGCACGATCGCAACATTCCTCCCCGACACACGAGCAAATCAGACCCAGCGATGGATTACACTGCACCGAAGGGTTCTATGCCTCTACCCGGTGGATTTGCAAGTCGGTTCAGCATCTTAAAGAGTAAAGACTGTGATTCACGCCTATGGGCTAGAAATCAACACACGATGTGACCTCATCAGTGGATGCCGGAAAAGCATCTGTCAGAACCCGACACCCATTCGTGGTGGGAACTCTCGAGAAACTGCAAAGACGGGGTGATCTTCAACCTCATCACGCTCATGTACCAAAAAGCTGACGTCACACTTGAGTGTGAGCAGGAACAAGGCAAGGATGTCCCCCGTCACCACTCCTAGTCACCGCCGTCCCGGAAGTCTAGGAAGGCGAAGGGAGACGAGGGAAGCAAAGGACGTATACGCACTGGGAAGGAAGACATACAACTGTCCTCGTTCACACATGACACGACTGTCGGCGGGCCCAGCCCGAGGAATTAACAAGAGGTCCCTGGAACGAGTAAGTGCTGACCACAAGGTTGCAGGATCCAAGGGTAGTGCACAGAATCCGCTGCTGTCCTGCACACCGGCGGTGCGCTGTGGAATTCTGACACTGAAAACAACACCGTTTACAGCAGCACCACAGAAATGGAATGTGGCGTCCAGCGCAACACGGGCAGTGAGGGTGCGAGAAGGGGCGGTTTGGGTTAAGTTTTTGAGAAAGAAACAGAGACTTAATGCAGTTAAATCTCTCAGAAGGCCAGGGGTCTCTCAGTCTCAGAGGAGCGGAGCCCAGAATAAGGCCGACTGAAGGTTTTTACTGATAGCTATACAAACACAAGAAAGTAACATTGTTTCTTACACGGTCTGTGAGACTCATGCATCATAGCAGAAAAATGTTTATTCCAGTCACCCTTTGTCTATAAACAGCCGAAGCACAAGGTCCCATGATATCTTAATTAAGGTATGTACCTTCTCAGGGTCAAGTCTCTCATATTGTAACAGCTCCGTTGAGATAAGTGGAGAGAACTGATCTTTATTGTGTTCATGACTTCTCTCACAAACAGATGCAAGGGAAAAGCCAGAGCCGACAACAGACTTTCCCAAGGCAGCTCATTAGGGTCCCCCACTCGGTTCCGCCTGGCTTAGGTTGTATCTCCCGTGAGATATCTTACCCGTCTTTGGCTGCAAACCATCTTTTGGGGACCAGACAGAGAGACATAAGGTGTAAACACAAGGATGGAAGAGAGTCCCAGAAAGGCACGGTCTTACAGACTCTTCTTTCCTTAAGGAAAGACATGGGGGGACAGTTGGCTAGGCTGCTGTGTGACTACAATGGAAGCGTTCGGTATACCTCACAGAACATGTACGGGGCGTATGACGACAACCACAATAGACTGATGAAAGCAATCAAAGATCTCCATAAGTGGAAAGGCATCGCATGCTCATTGATAGGAACTCAATTCTGTTCAGACGTCAGTTCCTCCCAACTTGACTTATCGATTCAAAGCAACCCCAATTTAAATCCCAGCAAGTTATTTTCTAGATGTTGACAAACCCATTCTGAAGTCTACGGGAAGAGGCAAAAAACCCAGAACAGCCGACACCATACTGAAGGGAACAACAGCGTTGGAGGACTGACCCTGGATGACTTACTCTCAAGCTCCAGTAATCAAGACAGCCTGGTGGTGACCGCAGACCAGACAGATAGGTCACTGGGTTGGAACAGAGAGCCAGAAATACATGCGCACAAATACGGTCAACTAAGGAGCAAGCCTGCTCAGTGGAGTGGAGTGTCTTTTCCAGAAACAGTGGTGGAACGTCTGGACATGCGTAAATGAAAGGTGAGTCTAGACACAGGCCTTATGCCTTTCACAGAATTAGCTAAAAATTCATCGTAGACCTGCAAAACTCTCAACCTTGTCAAAGATAACAAAGGAGAAAACCTACATGAGCTTGGATTTGGAGATGATTTTTTTTTTAGCTACAACATCGTAAGCACTGTCCATGAGAGAAAAAAGTTGACAAGTTGGACTTTATTTAAACTTTAAAATTTTACTCTGCTAAACATACTGTTAAGACAATGCAAAAACAAGCCACAGTTTAGGAGAAAATATTTCCTAAACATGTGGTCTGATACGAGATAGTATCCAAGATGCACAAGGACCTCTGAAAAGCCAACAGTAAGAAAAACAACCCGGCAGGGGCGGGGGTTGACGGCCCCGGTGGCTCAGGCGGTGGGAGCGCCCTGCTCCTAACCCCGAAGGCTGCCGCTTCAATTGCCACATGGGCCAGGGAGCAGCGCCCTCTGCAGCCAAGATTGTGAACAACAGCTCTCCCTGGAGCGGGGCTGCCCTGAGCAGCCAGAGTTTGGTGTGGGCTGCGGTAGGCTACTGTGTGCCGCCATGAGCGGCTGGTGGCCAGTGTGGGTGGCCAGCAGCCATTGTGAGCGGTTGGCATCCGGCGAGAGCTGCCGTGAGCAGCCGTGAGCGGCCGACCGACGACTGGCGACCGACTCCCCCAGCCGGGGGGGAGCGCAAGGCTCCTAACACCAGCGTGGGCCAGGGAGCTGGGTCCTACACAACTAGACTGAGAAACAAAGGCTTGAACCGGAGTGTGTGCGGGGAGGCGGGAGAAGAGGGGGGGGAACAACACAATTTTAAATCGGGCAGCATTTGAAACGGTGCTTCACAGCAAATGTCATTAGGAAAATGCCAATCAAAACAACAATGAGCTACCAAGAGAATGGCTAAAACCCAAAACTCTGACAACGCCAAGTGCTGCGCAGGGTGTGCAGCCGCGGGAACTCCCACTCCAGGCCTGGGGGGTGCAGATGGAGCAGCCACTTGGGAGGCCAGTGGGGTGGCTTCTGACAGAACCCAACAGTCCTAACAGAATCCAGCAGTCGTGCTCTCTGGTATTTATCCAAGTGAGTTGAAAACTTATGTCCACCCAAAAACCTGCACACCGATATCTGTGGTAGATTTCTTCACCATTGGCAAAAACTGGGTGCAACCAAGATGTCTTTCAAGGGTGCACAGCATAATGGCCGTACATTCAAATGATAAAATAGTATTCCACAACAAAAAGAAAATGCCTATCTATCCACAAAAAGGCATGGGTGAGCCATAAATACACATTGCTAAGTGATATAAGCTAGTCTGAAATGGCTGCATGCTATCTCGTTCCAAGTATGTGACATTCTAGAAAAGGGTGAACAGAGGACAGAATAAGAAGGTGAGTGCTTGGGGGCGCCTGGATGGCTCAGCTGGTTAGAGCGCGAGCTCTGAACAATAAGGTTGCCAGTTCGATTTCCACATGGGTCAGTGAGCTGCACCCTCCACAACTAGATTGAAGGACGACTTGGAGCTGATGGGCCCTGGAGAAACACACTATTCCCCAATATTCCCCAATAAATTTTTTTAAAAATGAAGATGAGTGCTTGCCAGAGAACAGAGGGGCATGGGTGGGGTGGTCAGGTGGAGCACGAGGGGGTTTTGGGGGATGAAACTATAGGGTGAGGATACTGGAATCATAGATACATCGCATTATGTAGTTGTCCATATCCACAGAACTTGACAACACAAATAGTGAGCCTTAATGAATGCAAATTGTAAAAAAGTAATTTAGGAGGTCGGGGGGAACTCCTAAAGATAGGAATGCCCCCTGTGGCAATAGAATGTCACTGTATTACACATGCTGGGTCACTGAGTGGCTAGGGAAAGGGGCCGACGTCCGTCACCTGGGAATAAGTGGAGTCTGTAAGAAGAAAGGGAAGGGGAGTGTGCAGAAGCCTTCTGCTCTAGTCGATGGAGATGTGTCCCACGGGGGCGTGGCTAGCAATGGTCATTCTGTTTGTGTACTGGAACCAAACAACTCAGGAAGTGGCTGGTGGACGGTGGGAGCCAGGTTGGTCACTGTCGGAGTGGGAGGCTACAGGTGAGCAAGGGGTGAGGCGAGGAAGGTCTGTGTGGTGATGGTCAGAGCTGGCAGCATGGAGAAGAGCTCGTAGTTAATGGATACACACTGTTAGCAGAGAAATGTTTACAGATCCCTGTACATGCACGTTTTGCCCACACACATTTATTTCTTTGCTTTGTCCGCTGGGAGGGCACAAAGAAACAACACCCCAGCAGCAATGAGTACACCTCTTCCCCAGAACTTGGTTTCTAAGACCACTCTCTAACACAAGGGAGGACCCAGAGCTCCTTGGGGAATTGACCGATTCTAGCACCAGGAAGGAAATGTACAGGATGAGCCTGGAGCATCTGTAATTCTAGACAGCAAGGAGGTCCTCAACAAACAAACAAAGAATACAGTGGTGCACGCCATATGGACACAGGAGCCACTGACAGAGCTCCCCGTGGCCAAGGCTGGAACCATTTGAGCAACAAATAAATAAATGGCAGTGAGTTATAACCCAAAGCATAAAGTAAATACACATGTGCACATGCTGATAAATGACTGAATAAATGAATCAGCAGGGGAGAAGGGACAAATGTCCCACTGTGAGTGGGTGCCATCAGGCTAGGCATCATCACGGGGAGTGACATGTATGGATGGCACTGGAGCAGGTCCTGACGGCCCAGACAGGTTACGTGAGGAGGTCCGGAACACACACTGACAGGTAACTGTCCACTGCCTTCAGCTTCCCAACCTGCGCCCATGGTTTCATAGTGGGGGGGGGGTCTCCTGTGACCCGCTGACTGGGAAGGAACAAGGCAGACCAGTGACAGAGGCTTTGCACACGAGGACCTTTATAATCAGGTGGGCAGCGCGACCCATTCCGTGGGCACGTCAGCCCCTTTCCCCAGCACTGCTGCCGTTGGCCAGCAGGCTCAGGAGCCATGGCAGTAGGGCGGGGGGCGCCACGGCCTTGCAACCTGGACTCCCACCCACAGGGCCAGCTGGATGCAGTGGCTGCCAGGTGCTCGGCTGACACGCGCAGAGCCGCACCCTGGCCCTTTCTTCCCCATGGGGTGGGTGGATGGACCTCCATTCTTACTGTAGGGGACACTTGGGGTGTGGACCTACCTTCCTGCGTACGATTGCTTTTGCCAAAACCACCATCGTGGCCTTGCAGACGCCTTGTCCACCCTCACAGTGTCCCCAGGAGCTCACTTCACCGTGAAGTGTGGCAGTGGGATCGTGCTCGTGGAGGTTGCGGGTCACACAGCTGGCCTGGCAGATGGTGGGAGGAATGGCGGTGTGGGCTTTAGACCGCCGGGGTGGTCGACCCCATGGAGCTGGGGTCATGCCCTCTGGGTGCAGTAGATGCTCCGAGTCGGCGATCCACGGCTTCTCCCACAGGGTTCCAGGTCTAGGTATCAGGAAGTGGACGAGGCAGTGTTGTCCCTAACAAGCCACTAGTAAAAAACTCTCTTCCTGTCCCGCAGCTCTGGGCTCTGCAGGCTGGAGTCAGATTCTGAGACAGGTGCTCTACAGTGACCAACTAACCTCCTATGCCTGGGACTTCCCGGGTTTCAAACTGCAAGTGCCACATCCTAGGAATCCCCTCGGTCCTGGGCAAACCAGAGAGGGCTTCCACCCGGGGACACATTACACGGGAAGGTGAGGCTGCCCCCTCAACTTTGGGCCCCTCATACCCGGGAATCGACAGGGTGGCTGTGGCTGGCTGGGGTAACCAGTCCCAGTCGGGAAAGCTGGGCTTTCATTGCAGAATGGGGCAAGGAGAATGTCTGCAAGGCAGGAGGTCACCTAGGGTGTGTCTGCGTAGCCTCTGTCCTGGAGTAAATGCCAGTGGGAACTAGGACCACCAGACCCACGCACAGCCCCTTCAGAGAGAACTGCGACCAGCTGAGGACAAAGGGAACATGGGATGAGTGGTGGGAGGTGGTGGTGGGTGCCAGCTCCAAACATGGCTGTAGGAGGGCCCGGGTACCTTTCCTCAGCTTCCAGGACAGCACTTACACTGCATTCAATGCTTCCCTCCCGCGTTCCTCTCCCCTTCTACCTACATAATACGCTAGTAACAGTGAACCTTACATCTCAGCATTGGTCCTTAACTCTTCCAGAGGTCCGAGTCCAACATTCTTAAGGAGAGCATGTGACTCCGTCAGAATTCGTCACCCAAAGATGGACAAAATGATGACTGAAACTTTCCTTCAGTGTCGTCTGGAGCATTAGCTGGGTTGGGTTGGGGTAGCGACGCCATAGTTAGCAGAAGCATGAATTTTACCTGTTTTTATTTGGAAGTTAAATGTGATTTAAAGTAAAGTGTGTGTTTGTGTGGTGTGTGTATACACACATTGGGTCATCAGGAGGGAGACTGTGCTGGGTGGGTCTTGTCAGCTTAAGCTGGGAACTTGGGTGAAGTTGGGGAGGCGGAGTGAGGGGGTGACCATGGCCAGGAGTGGTTGCAGACCCCAGCTGCTGGCCCTCAGGCCAACAGAGGCAATCACCTTGCTGTGGATCCATTTTCCAATGCTTGCTTTCTAAGATGTTTTATTCTCCGGTCAGGTATCACTCCCCTAGAGTCACCACTCTAGCAGGAGAGGCTCCCCTTCCAGTCAGTCTATTCTGTCACCCCGTCTTATTTCCTTTCACAGCACCTACCACTATCTGAAACAGCACGTTTTTAATCTCTGCTTACAAAAATATCAGCCCCATGAAAGGAGGGACCTTGGTCTGTCTGTTTGTCACTGTGGCCTTCGGTCTCGGCTCACAAAGGCCCCAGGTGGAAACCTATTAGCTGAAAGAGTGGTTGCCCAACCAAGAGGGGCACGTAAGATGCACACGCAGCAACGTGGGTGGGACACATGTGAGCGGTGGATAAAACACAGGCAACATGAGATTTATAGCACAATACTATAAATAAAATGTTTTATAATACACACAACTCAATACATATTTTAACAACGTGCAGATAACATAATTATGGAACGTGGACTGGAGGAGGGAAGGGGTGAGAATGGGAGGTGACAGGGAGGAACGTTTGAAAAGAGTGCTGCTGACATCTGCAGCAAGATGACAGCATGAGGTAACAAAGGGACAAGGCCACCCGGATTCTCTGCCCCAACATTAAAATTAAAGGACGGAGGGGTGGTGTGGCAGGGTGAAACAAGACTGCAATTTCCTGGACAATCCAGGGATGACGTGGAATCTGTGTCCCCTCCTCAAAGATGGCTGGTCTGTGACAGAATGGTGTGCAGTGACTCTCAGAGACATCTGTTGTAGGGTGCCCACGTCCACGTGCTCTGGTTGGCCATCCACGCTGAGCCCAGACTTCCCTACCGGGGCTGAACTCTCCAGATGACCCCCCAGCCGTTCATTGTCTTCTCACCTGAGGCCCGTTGATGTCATGCAGCAGAGAAAAGCCGTTCTGTTGGGCCCCAAGCTCCTGACCCACAAAGCGTCATAAACATCATTCAGCAGCACTAATGCTGGGGCTATTTGTTACACGGCCAGAGCGTACACACACACACACCACACACACACCACACACACACGGGAGGGCACGGGTGGAGAGGACAGGCAGGCTGCAGGTGGGCAGAGGGGGACCAATTGGGGCAAAGTGCATGGCCAGCCCACACTCCTGTCCTAAACTCGAAGGCAGTTGCTCCTCAGCCCCCACCTGGAACAGCTCCTCCTGCCCTCGTACCTGTAGGACTACTCTCCATCTTCACTCCACCCTCAGTGGACCACTTGCTGCCCGGTCCACCTGGCAGCCAGGTAAGACCCTGACACCCCAAATTAAGATCCTTCGTGGCTCCTTATCCTTCTCAAGGTGAAGCCATGTGCTTTTGAGACTCTCCTCCGCCTGGCCTCTCATCAGCCTGTTGACACCCACACACACCAGCACCCCTCATTCCTCATCCACCACCTACCCACATGTGGCTCTCCCCCAAACTTCCTCTTTCCTCCACTTTGAGCCCCATTCCTTCAGGTTGCATTGTTTTCAAGAGGTTTGTTTCAACTCCAAGACCAGGATACCCCCATCCTTCGGCCTTCCCCCCACATTCCCCAAGCCCCCAGTATTCCCCCATCACTCTGTTCCACGTATCCCCGCTGTCCCCTCCACCCATAGCCTGCGCCGCCACCGGCTCCATCCCTACCCACCCCGCAACGCACCCCCACCCCCGTCCCTGTCGCCGTGTCTCCCAGCGCTCCGCACCTCCAGCCCGTGTCCTGGCCTGTCCTCTCCCCACTTCGTCCTCACAAGCAACTCGTGTTCCCATGTCCTCTGTATCTCCCCCTGTCCCTACGGCCCCCAGTGCACCGCCA
The DNA here is from genome assembly GCF_004115265.2 of Rhinolophus ferrumequinum. Lineage (NCBI taxonomy): Eukaryota > Metazoa > Chordata > Mammalia > Chiroptera > Rhinolophidae > Rhinolophus > Rhinolophus ferrumequinum. Next base: position 19,423 of record NW_022680458.1, read on the forward strand.
ACCCCTGTGCACCCCCAACTGTGTTCCCGTGTCCTCGCTTCCCCGGTCCTTTGCACCTCCCCGTACTCGTCTCCCCTGTCCCCCCATCCTCCGTCCTCCTCACCTCCCCCATGCCCTCGCGCCCCCACCCAGCGTCCCTCGCCCTCCGCGTCTCGGTCCTCCACACCTCTGCAAACCCTCCAACCCGGTATCCTCGCCCTCCTCCCTGCCACATCCTGGGTTCCCGCGCCCCGCGCTGGCCGCCGGTCGGCGCGCCCAGGTGGATGCGCGCGCGTTGCGTGGAGACGAGCGCCGGGCACACCCTACACGTCGGCCCGCCTCCCGCGCGGCGGATTGGCTTCCCGCGAGCTGCGGAGCCGGGATTGGCTCCCGCCGCGCGCCGGCCGGGCCCGTTTCACGGTGGGTAGCACCGCAGCGTGGATGCTGCTCGATCCCGCCGCGGCCCCCAGGAGCGTGGAGCCCGAGCGGCGGGGCGGGGCCGGGCGGGGGCACCGCCGGAGCCTCTCCGCCGCCCACCCCGGGCCCGCGGCCAAGGGCAGCCTGGGGTCGCGGCCGCAGTCGGTGGCCGCGGGCGGCGGACAAAGGGCCATGCGGGGCTCGGGGATGCAGCGGGGGCGCGCGGGGAGGGGGCCGCAGCGGCGCCGCTGAGCGCGGCCCGGGGCGGGGCCGGGCCGGCCGCGATGCCGTGGTTCCCGGTGAAGAAGATCCGCAAGCAGATCAAGCTGCTGCTCCTGCTGGTGCTGCTCACCTGCGCCGCGTGGCTCACGTACGTGCACCTGAGCCTGGTGCGCCAGGGCCGCGCGCTGCGCCAGCGGCTGGGCTACGGGCGAGGTACAGGAGGGGGCGCGCGCTCTGGGGCGGGGGGCGGGGAGGACCCCCGAGCAGCGCCGGTCAGGGCCATCCCCCTGCGCCCAGCTCTCGGCGTGGGCCAGACCCGCCCGCACACCCTGTCTGCCCTTCCCAGCTCGGCAATATTGGGGCAGGGGGCGCGGTTCGCCCCGGCCCGGACGCCCTATGACGTCACCAGTGACGAGCGCGACCCTTTTGGGGAGCGTCCCTGAACCTGGGCGGACTCGGGATCTGGCCTGGAGCCGGTAGTGACGGGGTTAATGGGGAGGGGGTCTCCTGGAGAGATCTCCGCCTCCACGCCCTGCGCGCTGGCATTTCCAGAGGCCAAGTCTGCTGTCTCCACCACTCTCTTTGTACTTAGAAGAGCCTCAGTGTCCCCATCTGCTCCCGGGGAGGGACAGGGCGGTTGGGGGAGCTAACCGTGCAGTTGGAACGCTTCCTGGAGATGGTGCCCTAGGTGAACCTGGGATCGGGGACTGTGTGCTGGGTAGGCGTGGTGCTAGGGATCCAGCCCGGGGAGCCCTGAACTGCCTGGACTAAACTCCCAGGCACCCCTAGCTCACCTCAGTGGGGACAGCGAACCCATGGAGCGAGCAGATCAGGGCCCGGTGAGCACGGTGGGAAAGAGCCATGGGAGGGGTCCTGCCGCCTTAGCTAGGGAGATTTTGGATGTGGTGACCTTTGACACACAACATTTGGGGGAAGAGCGTCCCAACAGGAGGAAAAGCATGATGAAAACCTGGGATGCAAAGACGAGGGACAGAGTGCCAGGAACCTGGAAAGGAGGAGCGGGAGAGAGGGAGACACCTCAGAGCAGGAAAGATCCCAGCTGGGCCGCCCCCGACCCTCCTCAAGGAAGTGGAGTGTCCTTAGGATGGGGGAGGGGTAGAGTCTTGCTTCCCAAAGACTCAGAACAATGACTTTGACTCAACACCTGGGGGGTCCGAACCTCCCTGTTCAGTTTCCCCCCCCCCCACTTGCCAAAGCCCCTTTGCTTTCCCTCAATACCTGACACCTGGGGCTCCAGAGACCCCAGGCCAGGGGTCTGGGCTGGTCCCAACCCCCCAGAGTCCTCACACCTCCCAGCTGCCACACCCTCAAGAGGCCCCCAGCACTGCTCATTCCCTAAAAGAAGCCTCTGCCCTCCCCCCACCAGCTACCAGCAAATAAGGCAGGACCCCAGAGCGAGACTCAGTGACACAAAACAAAACCAGCCCCCCTCCTCAGACGCCTGTGTGGTTTTCTGAGCAACCACAGTCCTCCCCAACCTGACTTCCTGCAGCCAGGGAGCTGAACTCAGCAAATGGGAGG
>NW_022680459.1:0-32708 GCF_004115265.2 Rhinolophus ferrumequinum
AGCAAATATATTTATATTTGTTTTCTACTGAGTCCCCAGCACCAGGTACAGTAAATTGCATATTGTGAGCACTCAATAAATATGGATTCTATAGACTATGAATGAGAAAATAAAGCAAAACTTGAAACCAAAGGGTCAATAGGAAAGAACAGAATTTCATGAAAAGCCTTGTACAAAAGCTATATATAATAGAATGTGGCATTATGGAGCCTTATACATTTAAGAATAAAGAGAAATTTAGTGTGATTGAAGTGTCAAGAGTGAAGAACTTGCTATGAGAATCCTTTGGAAAGGATCTGCCTATACAAGACCTGTTGGCCATAGTAAGGAATGTAGTCAATATCCTCAGATTAATGAAGAACCATCAATTGAGGAGAAAATGACTAAAATAGCCTGTTGTAGTATTACAGATACCAGGACTGGAAAGAATCCAACGGCACTCAGAGAGTCAGGAAGGTGAGCTTTATGATGCCGGCGGGCTCCGTGGGATCTTTCCCAAAGACTGAGCCCCTAGCAAGGTTTTGAGCAGAGTTTTATGGGTTGGGGACTTCCTTGAGTCAGGGAAGGGGTAGGTGTCCTCTGGTGATTGGCTCGGGGTGTGGCTTGGAGGGGGTTATGCAGAAGTGGGCTGGGGCCTAGGCTGGGGACCTCTCTCTCCGCTCGGGCCACCATTTTAGGTCAGTTCCCCAATCAGTAGGAACATCACTCTGGTTAAAATGTATGTAAAAATGGATGTGTAGGAGATAAGAATAGATGTCGGAGGTGAATAAAGAGAGGAAGTAAGGTATGAGATTGGCTTCAGTTGCACAAGAAGGTAACACTGGTTTATAGTATACTGGCTAATAGCCCCTAAAGATATCCATTTACTAATCCTCAAAACCTGTAAATATATTACCTTACATACAAAATAAATTTTGTAAATGTAATTAAATTAATAATCTTGAAATGGGAAAATTATCTGGATCGGGCCCAATGTGATCACATGAGTTTTTACACGAGAAAGAGAAAAGGGTCAGAATCAGAGAGGGAGAAGTAAAGAATCTTTGTTAGTGACATTGAAGATGGAGGATAGGGTCATGAGCAAAGGAATGTAGTTGGCCTCTAAAATCCAAACAAGGTATAAATGTGGATGGCAATCTTGAGGAATACCAGTACTCGAGGGAAATTCATGAAATTAGTAAAGGTAACTTGGCCTTAGATTAAATGTGGTGGGTAAACTAAGGGGAATTATCAAGAATAGCTCCTAGGCAACTTTGGGGAGCGTTTCCTTTATTTGAGGTTAGGAACAGCAGAAGAGGACCACATTTGAAGCAGAAAGATTATGAGTTCCTTTTTGGACATACTGAAATGAGTTCCCTTTAAGATATACTAGAAAGGAAATGTCAAGTAGGCCATTGAGATTATGCTTCTGAATCTCAAAGAAGAGATTCAGGCTAGAGGGCCTGTGGGGATGAAAAATAATCACTGATTTCAATGACAATGATGTTCTGAATGAGAGCTGTTTAGAATGAGACATGAGGCAGAAGCCAGATTGGAGTGGAGTGAGGAGAGGCTTAGAAATGAGGAAGTGGAGATAGCTGGTGTAAACACCATTTTCAAATTGTTTGGCTGTGAAGTGGAGGAGAAGAATTCTAGAGGGATATGAAGTCAAGGAAAGTTCAGGTTTTCAAATTTTCAGTTTCTTTGTGTAATATCAGAGAGCTTAATATACATTTTCATGGGAAGGATTTTTTTTTTTTTTTTTGAAAAAGATGGAAATGTTAAATATTAAGAAGAAGAAGCATAATTGACATTGCAGAGTTTTAGTTTCTAAAAGATGAGAGGCAATAGGAACCAAATCACATGGAGACATTGTCCATAGATAAGACAATGATCGGTGTCTATATTATAACAAAAGAGGAGAAGCAAGAAAAGGATTATTATGAATAGATGTGAGTTAGAGTTTTGTAAGCAAGAAGAGAATTTGTGATAAATGAAATGTGTATGTGTGTGTATGCACATATATGTATATGCTAACAGTATTTACACATATATGTAAATACCATTAATCAGTTGTGTATATGGAAAGAGAGAGAAAATGAGAGAGTAGATCTGAGGTTATTTAACCAATAAGATTGAAGTTGTGTGGCTAGAGTGTTGGTGAGAGAATGAAAGTGGGCTTTTTTTTGAGTAGTAGAATTTTATATTGCGTATTTCTGTACCCTTAATATTATTAGGTAGAAGGTAGAAAACGTAGGAGAAGAAGGAGGGGTTGGAGGGGGGTCCATAGTGCCTACAGAAAAAGCTCATAACTAGCTTTGATTAAATGTCTCCAGCCACTTATCTGTTTTTACAACAGATGACAAGAGCTGGTTTGGAGCAAGATAAGGATCTGAGTCAACAGACCTCCACCCATTTTAGGAGGTCACCCTCCCATGGAAGAGCATGCAAATCAATATGTAACTCCCTCACCCCACCCAGTAAACTATAACTCCTGGAGACTAGAGCTCTCGCACTTTTTTTTTTTTGCACAAGCCCAAGTTTCTCTCTTTCTCTCTCTGTCTCCCTCCCTCTCTCCATTCTCTCCCTCCCGCCCTCCCTCTCCCTCTTTCCCTCTCTCTCTCACCTTGGACCGGAAGCTTAAGCCTCTCTCTCCAACCTTGGCTAGGCCCATTCTCTTCCCTAAGAATGTATCACTAATAAACCCTGCCTGTATACTAATAAGCTTGATGACCTTTGATTCTTTACTGCATGGCCAAGAAGAACCAAGACTCCCATAACAATATTTTGCAAATGCCTGACAGATAAAGGGCATACAGCAAATGTGATTACTTATCTCTTTATTCCTCCCTTAATTTTCTTGCCATAATCATTGCTCATACACTACAGTTTAATATCACTACGGTTTGAATAAATAAACTCTCCTGTGGATATACATATATTTTGGAGTTTTTCACTAGAGATGACTCAAAGCCCCAGCATACCCTTGTTTATCCATTAATATTATTAACCACTATCCCACATCTTACACTTCATTTAATAAAATGAAGGCCATGCACCAGACCCTGTTTCTATATACTATGTGAAAAAGACAGAAGACAAGGAGAGAGGAGAAATTAAATTGAACAGGGCCATAAATTTGCTTGAGATTATATGAAAGTGATACAGGTTAGCTAGCATGTCCCAAGGTAGACAGGGAGGTCCCTGGTGGAATAAACAAAGACAGCCATACCCTAAAACTCCCGGTTTTGAAATCACTCCTCCTCTCCAGGGTATAATGTAACAAGGCCCTGAGATTAATCATAAAATTCCTTTTGGCCTGACAAGTGGAGCAGATCTGATAGATAAGAGTGGATTACTTTGCTAATTCCATTAGGATGGGCAAGCAGAACAAACCTGGTAGACGAATTTCATTAGAAGGCACCAGTTCCCTTCTTCAAACAAGTTCCCTTCTTCAAACAGCTCCCCTTCCCCAAGCAAGCAAAGGAAGGTATAAAAGGAAGAGCTTTTGCCTCAGGCATGGGGCAACCCCTATTCAGGACCCCCTCCGCTCACAAGCTGCAACCTCTACTCCTGCTTCTAATAAACTACCCTCTTTTGCTTCTCCCTTGTCCATGTTTCCATTCTTCAGCTTCACGAGACACGATCCCAGCCCATACTCAGAAACTGCTAGCAGATAAAACATCACCTACCTCAAAAGCATAAAATTGATAAAAATGTATAATACTCAAGTGAAAATAGAAAGAATAATAATGATTTGTGGGGAAAGAACATAAAACAAGCAATATTTAAGTAAGTAAATACTGAGAACATGATAAAGATAAAAATAGAGAAAGAGGTCATAGAGTCTTCCCTCTTCCCCCATCATCTTTTAGCCAATAACTGTAACTCATTTGCAACTTTAAGGGTGAAAATGATAAAAATGAAGTAAAATTATTATACGTGACTAGCTCCTTTGTGCTAAGTATTATTCTTGGTATTTTCAGAAAAGAAAAAGAACAGAGAAGAACAGTTTGATTAGGTGACTGCAGTGAATGTTCACATTCATAATATTTAAAGTTTTATTGCCTTTTTTAGTTAATTTTAACTGTATATTTTAAAATTTAAGTGACATTGAACAATACTATTTAACATTCAGCCATGACTGTCATCCTTCTTACATTTTTTAAATCTATATTCTTATTTTGTTAGTTTAAAAAAGTAAAGATCTACCCCCAAAATTGAAATATAATATTCTTTAAAAATATGCAGGCAAGGCCAACATGTTTCATGTTTATAGGTCTAGCTACACTTGATTATATTACATTCAGTTTCTTTGAAGAGAACAAGGTAATTGATTATGTTATTGTTTAAATAAAATGCCAGTGAAAATAATATTTTAAAAACAGCATGAACCTCCCCTACAATAATGTACATAAAAAGACAATCCAAAAAGTAATCAATATAATTGAGTAAAAAGACAAATCTTGGTTACCAGCAACCATATAAGTAATACCCATTGCAAGCTGCTTGCCATTATTAATTACGGTCTTATATGTCTCACTCTAGCCAAATATAAAAGCAGATACATGTATGTGTGTGTGTGTATATATATATATATATATATATATATATATATATATACACACACACACATACATGTATCTGCTTTTATATTTGGCTAGAGTGAGACATATAAGACCGTAATTAATAATGGCAAGCAGCTTGCAATGGGTAGTACTTATATGGTTGCTGGTAACCAAGATTGTCTTTTTACTCAATTATATTGATTACTTTTTGGATTGTCTTTTTATGTACATTATTGTAGGGGAGGTTCATGCTGTTTTTAAAATATTATTTTCACTGGCATGTTATTTAAACAATAACATAATCAATTACCTTGTTCTCTTCAAAGAAACTGAATGTAATATAATCAAGTGTAGCTAGACCTATAAACATGAAACATGTTGGCCTTGCCTGCATATTTTAAAGAATATTATATTTCAATTTTGGGGGTAGATCTTTCTACTTTTTTAAACTAACAAAATAAGAATATAGATTTAAAAAATGTAAGAAGGATGACAGTCATGGCTGAATGTTAAATAGTATTGTTCAATGTCACTTAAATTTTAAAATATACAGTTAAAATTAACTAAAACAGGCAATAAAACTTTAAATATTATGAATGTGAACATTCACTGCAGTCACCTAATCAAACTGTTCTTCTCTGTTCTTTTTCTTTTCTGAAAATACCAAGAATAATACTTAGCACAAAGGAGCTAGTCACGTATAATAATTTTACTTCATTTTTATCATTTTCACCCTTAAAGTTGCAAATGAGTTACAGTTATTGGCTAAAAGATGATGGGGGAAGAGGGAAGACTCTATGACCTCTTTCTCTATTTTTATCTTTATCATGTTCTCAGTATTTACGTTACTTAAATATTGCTTTGTTTTATGTTCTTTCCCCACAAATCATTATTATTCTTCTATTTTCACTTGAGTATTATACATTTTTATCAATTTTATGCTTTTGAGGTAGGTGATGTTTTATCTGCTAGCAGTTTCTGAGTATGGGCTGGGATCGTGTCTCGTGAAGCTGAAGAATGGAAACATGGACAAGGGAGAAGCAAAGAGGGTAGTTTATTAGAAGCAGGAGTAGAGGTTGCAGCTTGTGAGCCGGAGGGGGTCCTGAATAGGGTTGCCCCATGCCTGAGGCAAAAGCTCTTCCTTTTATACCTTCCTTGCTTGCTTGGGGAAGGGGAGCTGTTTGAAGAAGGGAACTTGTTTGAAGAAGGGAACTGGTGCCTTCTAATGAAATGTCCTTCTACCAGGTTTGTTCTGCTTGCCCATCCTAATGGAATTAGCAAAATAATCCACTCTTATCTATCAGATCTGCTCCACTTGTCAGGCCAAAAGGAATTTTATGATTAATCTCAGGGCCTTGTTACATTATACCCTGGAGAGGAGGAGTGATTTCAAAACCGGGAGTTTTAGGGTATGGCTGTCTTTGTTATTCCACCAGGGACCTCCCTGTCTACCTTGGGACATGCTAGCTAACCTGTATCACTTTCATATAATCTCAAGCAAATTTATGGCCCTGTTCAATTTAATTTCTCCTCTCTCCTTGTCTTCTGTCTTTTTCACATAGTATATAGAAAACAGGGTCTGGTGCATGGCCTTCATTTTATTAAATGAAGTGTAAGATGTGGGATAGTGGTTAATAATATTAATGGATAACAAGGGTATGCTGGGGCTTTGAGTCATCTCTAGTGAAAAACTCCAAAATATATGTATATCCACAGGAGAGTTTATTTATTCAAACAGTAGTGATATTAAACTGTAGTGTATGAGCAATGATTATGGCAAGAAAATTAAGGGAGGAATAAAGAGATAAGTAATCACATTTGCTGTATGCCCTTTATCTGTCAGGCATTTGCAAAATATTGTTATGGGAGTCTTGGTTCTTCTTGGCCATGCAGTAAAGAATCAAAGGTCATCAAGCTTATTAGTATACAGGCAGGGGTTTATTAGTGATACATTCTTAGGGAAGAGAATGGGCCTAGCCAAGGTTGGAGAGAGAGGCTTAAGCTTCCGGTCCAAGGTGAGAGAGAGAGGGAAAAGAGGGAGAGGGAGGGCGGGAGGGAGAGAATGGAGAGAGGGAGGGAGACAGAGAGAGAAGAGAGAAACTTGGGCTTGTGCAAAAAAAAAAAAGTGCGAGAGCTCTAGTCTCCAGGAGTTATAGTTTACTGGGTGGGGTGAGGGAGTTAATATTGATTTGCATGCTCTTCCATGGGAGGGTGTGACCTCCTAAAATGGGTGGAGGTCTGTTGACTCAGATCCTTATCTTGCTCCAAACCAGCTCTTGTCATCTGTTGTAAAAACAGATAAGTGGCTGGAGACATTTAATCAAAGCTAGTTATGAGCTTTTTCTGTAGGCACTATGGACCCCCCTCCAACCCCTCCTTCTTCTCCTACGTTTTCTACCTTCTACCTAATAATATTAAGGGTACAGAAATACGCAATATAAAATTCTACTACTCAAAAAAAAGCCCACTTTCATTCTCTCACCAACACTCTAGCCACACAACTTCAATCTTATTGGTTAAATAACCTCAGATCTACTCTCTCATTTTCTCTCTCTTTCCATATACACAACTGATTAATGGTATTTACATATATGTGTAAATACTGTTAGCATATACATATATGTGCATACACACACATACACATTTCATTTATCACAAATTCTCTTCTTGCTTACAAAACTCTAACTCACATCTATTCATAATAATCCTTTTCTTGCTTCTCCTCTTTTGTTATAATATAGACACCGATTCATTGTCTTATCTATGGACAATGTCTCCATGTGATTTGGTTCCTATTGCCTCTCATCTTTTAGAAACTAAAACTCTGCAATGTCAATTATGCTTTCTTTCTTCTTAATATTTAACATTTCCATCTTTTTCCAAAAAAAAAAAAAAAGAAATCCTTCCATGAAAATGTATATTAAGCTCTCTGATATTACACAAAGAAACTGAAAATTTGAAAACCTGAACTTTCCTTGACTTCATATCCCTCTAGAATTCTTCTCCTCCACTTCACAGCCAAACAATTTGAAAATGGTGTTTACACCAGCTATCTCCACTTCCTCATTTCTAAGCCTCTCCTCACTCCACTCCAATCTGGCTTCTGCCTCATGTCTCATTCTAAACAGCTCTCATTCAGAACATCATTGTCATTGAAATCAGTGATTATTTTTCATCCCCCACAGGCCCTCTAGCCTGAATCTCTTCTTTGAGATTCAGAAGCATAATCTCAATGGCCTACTTGACATTTCCTTTCTAGTATATCTTAAAGGGAACTCATTCTCAGTATGTCCAAAAAGGAACTCATAATCTTTCTGCTTCAAATGTGGTCCTCTTCTGCTGTTCCTAACCTCAAATAAAGGAAACGCTCCCCAAAGTTGCCTAGGAGCTATTCTTGATAATTCCCCTTAGTTTACCCACCACATTTAATCTAAGGCCAAGTTACCTTTACTAATTTCATGAATTTCCCTCGAGTACTGGTATTCCTCAAGATTGCCATCCACATTTATACTACTTGTTTGGATTTTAGAGGCCAACTACATTCCTTTGCTCATGACCCTATCCTCCATCTTCAATGTCACTAACAAAGATTCTTTACTTCTCCCTCTCTGATTCTGACCCTTTTCTCTTTCTCGTGTAAAAACTCATGTGATCACATTGGGCCCGATCCAGGATAATTTTCCCATTTCAAGATTATTAATTTAATTACATTTACAAAATTTATTTTGTATGTAAGGTAATATATTTACAGGTTTTGAGGATTAGTAAATGGATATCTTTAGGGGCTATTAGCCAGTATACTATAAACCAGTGTTACCTTCTTGTGCAACTGAAGCCAATCTCATACCTTACTTCCTCTCTTTATTCACCTCCGACATCTATTCTTATCTCCTACACATCCATTTTTACATACATTTTAACCAGAGTGATGTTCCTACTGATTGGGGAACTGACCTAAAATGGTGGCCCGAGCGGAGAGAGAGGTCCCCAGCCTAGGCCCCAGCCCACTTCTGCATAACCCCCTCCAAGCCACACCCCGAGCCAATCACCAGAGGACACCTACCCCTTCCCTGACTCAAGGAAGTCCCCCAACCCATAAAACTCTGCTCAAAACCTTGCTAGGGGCTCAGTCTTTGGGAAAGATCCCACGGAGCCCGCCGGCATCATAAAGCTCACCTTCCTGACTCTCTGAGTGCCGTTGGATTCTTTCCAGTCCTGGTATCTGTAATACTACAACAGGCTATTTTAGTCATTTTCTCCTCAATTGATGGTTCTTCATTAATCTGAGGATATTGACTACATTCCTTACTATGGCCAACAGGTCTTGTATAGGCAGATCCTTTCCAAAGGATTCTCATAGCAAGTTCTTCACTCTTGACACTTCAATCACACTAAATTTCTCTTTATTCTTAAATGTATAAGGCTCCATAATGCCACATTCTATTATATATAGCTTTTGTACAAGGCTTTTCATGAAATTCTGTTCTTTCCTATTGACCCTTTGGTTTCAAGTTTTGCTTTATTTTCTCATTCATAGTCTATAGAATCCATATTTATTGAGTGCTCACAATATGCAATTTACTGTACCTGGTGCTGGGGACTCAGTAGAAAACAAATATAAATATATTTGCTTGCTCTCATAGATCTTACATTCTAAAGAAACATCATATTCTACACCTTTTTTTTTCTTGGATGAAGGATGTTTTCCTCAATCTAGGTCAGATTCACATGTCCCATAAACCATGCATAATATATATTTTAATAGCAATTTCATTAGTCTATAATGACATATTAATTCATTTAAATATATATTTGATATTAATTGTCACACACTCAAAAATTTCATGAAGCAAAAATAACTTTCCTGCGTTTCTGTCAGTCTTAGTCTCCCAGTATCCTTGACACATACATAGAAACACTCAATAACAATTTGTTGAATGAATGAAACTCATAAGCCATATTTAGGCCAGGAGCAGAAACCTTATCTTAAAAGCCATCTCGTCTTGATCCTGTCTTGCTTTATGTCCTAGGGGCCTGTGATCAGTGGGCCTGGGAGGGCCTGGACGGTCCTGACTGCGACCTGGGGCTGGGGTATGGAGCTGGAGGGCTTGGTCATGCCCTGAAACCCTTTGTCATTGAAGGGGGAACAGCCTTGTTTACCTCCTCCTATAAAAACTCCATACCCCTCTTTGCTCAGAAAGGTTATGATCCTTTCTCTCTGCTCTAGCCTGACCTCCCACAGCTCAAAACACACCAAATAAATTCTAATAGACCAATTTTGGTCTCCCACAACTCATTCCTCCGGCCGTGCCTAACAATTCTACTCTGTGTGTCTTTATATAGAGAAAAGTTAAAGATATTTGTTGATAAAGTATATGGGTATAGAAATAGGTAGATATGGTTTAGAAAGAATTAAACATTTGATGTTCCTATAGTAATTCACTTATTCAGTGTATGTTGATTGAATTATCCTCTTTGAAACAGAGACTGTGACGGCAACAGATTCCACAATGAGGGACAAGACAGCCATGATCTTTGTCTTAATGGGACACATCTTTCAAAGTACAAATCTTCAATATTTACAATTAAGAGACAAAGAATTTAGACAGTTATATCAGTTAATTAACAAACTAGCTAGTGCACTAGTGGATACATTTTTCTAACACTTCCCTAAGGACTTCCTTAAAACAAATCCTATTTCTAAAATACAAATTATTGGACATAATGATCCCTGAACAATATTGTTCTGGAAGATACTATCACTCTAATGCTTTCCATCACTCTCAATCATAGCATCAACCATAAGTTGTCCCTTATCCTCTCCTAGTCTCTTTTACCTTTCACTGAATGTGTGATTATATTCAACATTTTTTAAAATTATCAATTACATAGAAATGAAGGGTTAAATTTCCTTTGTAAATATGTAGGCTACAACTTGTTTGTTGATGTGAGAAATGTCCAAACCTGTAGAATTTTTTATAAGAATTTATTTGAGCTGAACTGATGAAAATTGCCAGAAAGAAAGAGTCTCAGATGCTCCAGAGAATGACAGTTTTTCAGTTTCTTTTATGCATTTGAAATTAAGGAGGGAATTTAAGGAAGAGTACATGGAGGTGGAAGAAAGCAAGGAGGGATTGGATTGTAGGACAGTTAACAAAATTATATGCTCCCTTAAGGGTGATTATGTCTTTGAGGGGTCTGAAAGAGGATTATTCTGGCATTTCAAAGGTGCACAAGATACACAAGAACAATGAGCAGGGCTTGCTTAAGGCAAAGATAAACTTTTTACTACTAGGGTGTGACTACCCATTATGACGTGTAGTTTAGGAACTTAAGATAAGATCACCCTGTGAGGTTACTTTCCATAAAACCTCTTTTTCATATGTATGTATATGAAATACACACACACATACACACGCACACACAAACACACAGATCTTTTAGACAGGATAAAATCTCACTAGTTTATAAAAGGAGAGGTGAATCCAAATTTTGTTTTGGAGGCATTTGCAAGTTAATCTGTCCTTGAAGACAAGTCAAATTCCAAATGACCTTCTCCTTTTTTAATAAGGACAGCCACTTTTAATACCTCAAAGAATTTAATACCTTGACACGTGAACAACATCATAGATTGATTCATTTATCTAAATTCTCTTTTTTAATCTTGGAAAGATCGATTAAATAAGCTTTCCATTCATTCTTCTTAATTTCATAGCTGGCTTTTTGTAATTGTGCTGTAAAAGATTAGCTTTTTCCTTTGGGATGTGTAGAGTCTGAACAAACTCTTAGGGAAAAACTGGCCTTTAAATACATATCTACAGATAAGCCAAATGTGGTAAATATCTCTATAGGACTGCTTGATACCTGAGAGGAAATTTTTCTTTAGGCAACCTCACAAAGATTCTTAGTCACCTAAGAATACACAAGCAAGGATTAGCAAAAGCACACTGCTGAAACCATGACGTTTTTCCAGGCATGGGACCCTCTCTTGGGCCAAACCCATTCCAGGGGGGTTTGCCCTGTCCTTCACAAAGAACTCTCCTTGGGGCTCCTGCTGGCTTCTCTAGGATCAATTGCATTACCACATTGGACTCCTTGCAGCACCCATCTCTATAACACCGGATTTAGGAATCTGCAACGACTATGGTCACCCCATTGGCTATTTGGGTTGGGAAAACAAATATTACCAGACTGAAAGGGTCCACTTGCCTGCATACACTCAAGTCAAATAAGATATGAGCAGGAGTTTGCAGTAAAGAAAATAAAGGCTTATTTAAGGAGTTAGCACCAAGTCCAGAGACAAAGTTGAACTAGTGCACTCAAAAACCTGGCTCCCCAATGGCCTCTAACAGCTAGGTTATAGAAGGGAAAAATCATTAATCCTGATTACAATGGGAGTTGGGGTTGTGGGCTCTACTGATTGGTCAGAGCTAAAGCAGAGAACAATTGATCATGGCTTCAGGTTCTGGGGTCAGTCATGGCATTGTTTGGTCCAGTTTCCAGGGGATGCCATCCTTGGGGTCATGACTCTTTCATGAGTCTGGAACTGAAACATAACTGAGGCTGAGGTGTTATCTTTGTTTAATTAAAACCTTATTCTAGTTTGAGGTTTAGTTATTATATCCTGGTCATGGTTGATAGACCTGAAGCTTTATTCTTAAGTAAGTTTTACATTGACCAGAACCTAATGTCCTAAGTACTTAATGATTAAAAGGACTGGACATACAGTACATGTACATGTAAGAAGATCTGTGGGAAAGAATGCAAAGGAGCCATAGCTCTATCAGGCTAAACAAAACTAGCTTGGGTTAAAGCAAAATGCATGCTAAAGAAATGAAGTTCATGTGCGGTTACACAACTGTCTTTTCTTTTTTGGAGCTAAGGAGAGTCCAATCTCTTATTTAACCAACAGAGATTTTGTTCACACTCTCAGTACACAATCCAATTTAAAAGCTGAAATTAAAAGCATCAACTCACTTTACTTTTTCCTCTCTGTGGGTTATCTTAACCCTCATCCACCTTGAGAATTTTCTACGAACAGCTCAAATAAAGTCATGGACGTGCTACTTAAAGCAAGAAAGCCAGAGATTCTGAGAGAAAACGCACCCAAATTCATTAGATGTGGAGTGGGCAGCTGGTGACACACAATGGGCTCTTGCTTGTACCTAGCACTGGATTGGGTCTGCAGAATATTCCTGGGTGGGTTCTTTGGAATCCTGCCAACTAGGCCAAATAAAGGTGGAGGTAAGAAAAGTCCAAACCTGTAGAAAATTTTTATAAGAATTTATTTGATCCAAACTGATGACAATTGCCAGGAAACAAGATCTTAGATGTTCTGGAGAATGATAGTTTTTCAGTTTGTTTTATGCATTTGGAATTAAGGAGGAAACATAAGAAAGGTTACATGAAGGTGGGAGAAAGCAAGGTGTGGATTAGATTTCAAAATAGTTAACAAAACAATGAACTCTCTTGAGTGTGGTTTATTTCAAAGCTGTATTAACCTAGATTCACAAGAACAATGGACAGGGATTGTTTAAGGAAAAGATAAACCTTGTACTAAAGAAGTTATATGTCTGGTCGTGGGTACCCACCATGACCTATCAACTTGCTAAGTTAGGAATTTATGATCAGAACACCCTGTGAGGTTACTTTCCTTAGAACCCCTTTTTCATCCACATGTAGAAAGCAATCGTATCCACCAAGGTACGGAGTGCATTTGATAAGTTTTATTTTAGGATTTCTAACATTTTGTGTGATTAAAAAAAAAAAGAAGAAGCAAGGAGTCAGTCAGTTTGGACTTTTAGAAATTTCCTCTGTTAGTGTGCCCTTTCTTTCTTTTCTGGAAAATAGAAGGGTAGATTTATCTTCAGGGTTCATACTCTGTACATGGTTTTGTTAAAAAAAATAATACAATGAATCAGAGATAACTTTGTGTTGGCTGGCCTGTAAAATATTTTTGCTCACATCTTAACAAATCATGTCTCTGTAATTAAGATAAAATAGTGAAGACAACTGGAATTAATTCCTCTAAATGTTTCTAACAGTAACAGATGAGTGAAGAAAAATCTCCTCATTTCTAACATCAGAATTTTGGAAGACAAGTTTCAGGAAATGTAAAACTTATCACCATCTCAAACCAGTGGAGCTGGGTAGAGTGGAAGTAGGGCTAAGACTGAGACACAGAAGGGAGTGGGACTTGTGAATATCTATTTGTTTAAGTGACTTTGGACTTTGATTTAAACCTTATCATCTTCCCTGACAGGAATAAACGAAGAAATCGAAAATTGTATCTCGATGGAAGCTAACTCTCACTCTAAGGAAAAAGAAGGGAGGAAGATACACAGTTATTTACCTTATATTATATCTCAAAATAGTCATATCAATTATGAGTTGAAATACCCAGATTGCAAATATCATCTGTTTTGGAAACGGGTTGACTAAGGGGAAAACATTGACTAGTTTAATTCTTTTCTGATTCAAATAAAATAGGATTTAAATTTTGTCATTCTATTTTCTAATGTTAAGAGATTTTTTTTTTTTTAATCATATGCATGGGCTGGCAAGAACTGAAATATGTTCTCTGTAATTTCAGTTTGTTAGACCACAATGGTTCTGGCTTATATAGACAGTTTCATTGAAAGGAAAACAAGAACATATACAAACAAACAAGCAAAAACCCACAAATAGACATCTCCCCCTCAAAAAAAAAAATTAAGAAATCAAAAACATTTTGCTTGACAGGCTGGTAGTGTGAATGTATACATATGATAGTGGAACTTGCCAATGTCTGTGCATATTTTGGTGGAGTACAACATGCCAATATGAAAAGAAAATAAATGGAATTCATAGACTAAAACAAATTGCATATAAATGTGGGAAATAAATGTCCCTTGAAATATTTTAAATACTTAGATTTCATTAAGACTCTATCAATCTAAATACATTAGGCCGTAATATGACAGCTAGTGGTGATTATTTTTTGATAGTTGATGAAATGCCTTGAAAAGGAATAGTTCTGTGCTAAATAGTGATAAAGAAATAAGAATGAATAAGTTTGGAACCTCAAGGAGTACACGGTCAATGTTTTAAACACATTTTTAAAACATGTTAAATTACCATGTAATTAGTGTTATCATAATAATAATCATGGCAGAAAATGTATTCACTCTTCAAAAGAAGCTTTTAGCTGAATTGTATTTGATAAGCAGGTGCTATTGACATGTGTAATAAGAACATTCTAGGGGAAAAAATATTATTAGCTCAATTGCAAGGGCACAAGAGGGATCGATATGGAAGGAGTGCTCGGGAGCACTGAGAGGAATAGACTGAAGAAAGAAAACCATACAGAGGTTATGAGAGATTTCATGTCAATCTTGCACAAAAGGTCAGAGAGAAATTATTTATTATGACTTTACCATTACATTGAGTATATACTGAGTTGGGAAATAGCATGAATGTATTCAACTTCACCCTACCATACTTCAAACTCAGTTCACATTTTATATTTTCTCCTTTTTATTAGATATGCATTACATCTAAAGTTATAGGCTATTTGTTGTATTAATAATGGATTCCTTCCTCTATAGTTTTACTAATTCAGATATGGAAACCCTCAATAAAAACTGACCAAATTCATCTAAAAAGGATAAAACGTTGAAGAAATTTATATGGAAACACTTTCTATTTAATTCACATTTTCTCACTATCTGCTATTCATGTAAAATTTAACTGCTTTTTTCCATCTTATCTTTAAATATCTGAAGGCAAGAAATAAGAATGTTCTTATATTTTCTACCTCTTTGCTGAAGATCTCACTGTGTTCATTCAATCTTCTCCTGAGTTTGCTGAGCATTTTTATGACCATTATTTTGAACTATTTATCAGGTAGATTGCTTGTCTCGTTATTTCATTAATGTCTTTTTCTAAGGGTTGGTTTTCATAAGTTTGAGTTTCTTAGCTCCCTAGTTCCTGATCTTAACCACCTTTCCAATCCGATTTTTAATCTTAAACAGAAGACTGTTCCGAGCCTGAATCATAGGAAGTCCCCTGGCCACTGCTGGAGGCCATTCTAGGCCCAGCTCCTGGGTGAACTCGCCTCCTGAATGACCAGATTAACCAAAGGAAAAGACCACAGGCTCCACGAAGCTAAACAGGATTTCTATCACACAGTCACCTTGCATTGACGGCTTTGGGTCCCACTTCTTGTGCCAACACTTTTAACTCTGTTTAATTAAAATCATTTTTTCCTTATTTCGGGGCCTTGGGGATACAGAGGATACCCCAGCAAGATTACCAGTCCCAACCAAAGAAGCCAATGCAGTCTTCCAGGCAGATCTCAAGACCTCTTCCTCTCATCTAAGATCAGATAGGGCAAGAGTTCCATGAATCCCCCAATAGGTAGGGACAGCTCTATACCCCTGCCCAGCAGGAAGCAGATACAGAAGAAAAGACCTCCTGTTCCTTAACTCCCCATAGAGATTTTATGGGGATCACATCTCTCAAGAGGAAAAAAGGCAGGCAGTTAGAGACAGGCATCAGGTCTCTGCATTCCTGCATGTCCAACATAACACAGAGAATGTGACGGCCCCAAAGACCTCCCCTCTCCTCCCAAAACTTCACCTTCTCACTGTAATTATCTACTCCTATAAGGAAACAAATGGGTACAAAATACTGGACTGGATTAAACCAGTCGCTCACACCTGCGCAGTAAAGGCCACAACGACCTTCATTTCATCTTTGCCTCATTATACCATTATTATAATATCATACATATGTCCGGAAGTTCATAAGTATCACTATAACAGACTGAATTCTGGGAAGGAACATGTACAGTCTGAAAAGATGAGGTAATAGACTCTTGTCTATCACAGGTGGCAATCAAGTCGTCCCTCTTCCAGAAAGAAACAGCCCAGTCTATAGAGAAAAAGGGATAAAAACTCCAAGTCCTCACCAATCAGTGCCTTTGAGCCTTTGAGCCCCTTCTTTTGCTCAGGCTTGCTCCAATCCCTTTGGAGTGTACTTTCTCTTCTAATAAACTACTCTTTCACTATTTTCTTTCTGTGTATTATTCAATTCTTTGTTCGAGACGCCAAGAAGCTGGACACCATGGAGAGGAGGGCGCATGCTCTGGTAACAGTTTGTTTCTTTCATTTGGAATATACTTCTTGTGTCCTCATTATGTTTTGTTTTTTTTTTCCCCCTTACCCTCTATGTTTGTTTCTACATATTAAGCAAATCAAATACCTCTCTCAGGTTTGAAGAAGCAGCCTTGTGTAGCAGATGCCTTATGTGATTCAGAAGGGCAATTCTCCCTGGCCACCAGAGCTAGGCAGGTGCTCCAGAGGTGTCCCTTGTGAGGGCTGCGTACACTTGCCTGTTGTGGCAGGGCTGCAGGTAAGGCACTGTGGTGAACAGGCCTGTCACCGGACCCAGCAGTGGGGCACATGGCCCCCTGCCGTAGTGTGGTGATGGGCAGGGTTCTCAGTGAGGTGCTCCCACTTTCTCTGGAAGATTAGGAGACTTCCAAAATGGCACCTGCCAGAGACAGCATTTGCACAGTAGGATGAGATTGCATAAAATGGTGCTTGCTTGTGTCTCTGTCCCTGGAGAGGGTCCCAACAGTTTCCTGCCAGGAGAATTTTTAGATTAGGAAGTGGGTCTCCCTTACATATGGTCTAAGAGCTTTGGAAACTGGTGCTTGTGTGCTAAGTCCTGGGGTGAATGAGTCTGTGTATGAACCCTTTAAGAGCAAGTTCTTTGTTCCTTATAGTTCTATGGTTTTCCTATGTAATCTCCATTGGTTTTCAAAGTCAGTTGTTTTGTAGGTTCATCTGTCTTGTGCAGGATGGAAGACTTAGAGTGCTCGATGTGAAACACAAGCCCCTTGCTCATCAGGGAAAAATTTTCTACCTTTGAGATTCCTCCTGGGTGTGAATCTCTGAGCGTAGGGTGGAGCCCCTCATTTGGAGAGGTGTCTCTGCCTCTCCCACCTGTCTCCATGCTGCTCTTCTACACCCTGTTGTAGAAGTTCTGTTCATCCAGTTTCCAGTCTTTCAGACGAATTTATTCCATGTGTCGTAGATGTGTTGTGTCTGTGGAAGGAGATGAGTTCAGGATCTTCCTACGCCACCATCTTAAACCCCTCTGGGCAAGAAGTTTTTAGTCTCCCCCCTCCCTTCACCTATTTTTAAATGTGGATGACAAATAAATTGTTCTTTGGCAATGTTCCAAATTGTTCTTACCAATCTTAAACGAAGAATCATTTCTGGTTGTATTTTGTTTATACAAGCCAATGCCTCCGAGTGAATTTCAATTAAAACCATCGAATTATATCAAAGTTCCAGGGTTTGCTATTTTTTTTCCTGATGACAAAGTGCTTATCCTTGAACTTTTCAAATACTATCCAGGCATTTCTTTTTTCCTACGTAGGTGGGGTTTCCTTCTGTCCTATTTCAATTTCCCTCAAGTCTATGTATTTATTCAAGATACTTTGAACCCAACATGAATTACCTATAGGGCCAAACTAAAATAATAATTCTGAAGGGCATAAATCTAGTTCCTGCATGTTATATAGAAATATTTTGCAACCAAATTTCACTGTATTTTGTTTTTGCCAGTGATTTTTTTTGCATTTGCAAGAGTTGCTGACTATAAAATTCATAGTCAAGTGGAATGTTAAGAAAATTATTGATTATGTAATTTCTCACTAACAAAGTCATTAATGTGATCAAATATAAGTTGTTCAGGTACTCAACATTTTCTTATGTTAAAAATGTTAACTTAAACTATAGAATCCTTTGTTGTCCATGAAATTACAGTCACTTCAGGAGTTATGCTTGGCATTGCATGTTGTAAGGAATAATATCGAATTTATGTTAATAGAAAATAGAGAAAGGAGAGAGAGAGAGAGAGAGAGAGAGAAACTAACTACGATTCTATCATAAAGCAAAGACTTCTGTGACCATTGAAGAAAGATGTAGCTCTGCTGATAATTCAGTTGTGAGAAAAGGCATTCTCTCTTTTTACATTCTATGCTGAGATTCAAATTGATTTTTTCCCTCTAAATAATTACATATTGCAGTAGATATAAATATACTAAAAACTGACATCTGGTATTTTAAAATATTTCTGAAATCAAGCTATTGCTGTAATCAGGAAACATATTTTAGTTTCATTTCTCTTGGTAAAATCATTGTAAGAATTGTTTCCTGAACCATTTTCAGGAGATGCTAGCAAAAATATTGTCTCTTTTTTTATGTGATAAAGCTTTTGTATTAAGAAATCATGAGTTTTAGTTTAGCATATTAATACAAATGTTTTTTCCAAGTGTGATTTATGTAAAGATAGAAACAATTTGACAAATATAGAATAAATACATAACAATGAAAATTTTAATTGTTAGAATAGTAATGATTAATAAAAATAACATTCTAAATAATATTCTTATAAAGCTAGCAGTGGCTGATAGAAAACAGAAATAATTCATATTGACACAAATAGTATAAAATATTTTGAATCGGTAGAAACTTATTTGTTTTATATGTTTTATTCTAATGTGTGTCATGTGAAATAATGCAGGTGTGCTTTTTACTGGCATTTTGAGAGAATACTCAGTCATTTGAGTGACCTGTTACTTTTATCTTTGCCTTCACCATCCGCTGTCTTTTAGTTATAAACTTTAAAATGAGTATATTTCACAGTAATAAGAGTGACCAGGATGCAAATACTCGTTATAAATAAATATGTTCTTACAAGCCTGCATTCATAGTATTTTATGATAAATATCTTTCTCACCCTCAAATTTCTTTTTATTCAGTACATTTTCTGACTTGATCTATTGCATTCCTACCCATTTGAGTGCCTACACTAAAACATGAACCTAAAGTTCATACCAATTAAAAAATAGATTTAAAATATCTTGTCATGTTCATTGCCAGAAATATAGAAAAACAAAAATCGAATATCCTTAATTTCACATCTCAAAGTAACCATTTTATTTTTCCAAGAGTGCGTGTGTGTGTGTGTGTGTGTGTGTGAAGAGAAAATGGATTGTACTTGAAAATAGTTTCTACCTGTGCTTGCCTTTAAATTGTATTGGTTCTCATACAGTGACAAATGCTTCACACAATGATTGAGGAATATAAAGATAGTTTCATATACTCAAGTTGGCTCATGTAAGGGAAAATGATGTTTAGTCATCCAATGGTTGAAGAAAAATAATTTTAACCATGGTGAAGGATTTAGATGAACCAGAGGACAGTAAAAATCTGAATGAATGGAAGCAAGAAAGGTGAAAGACTGAAAACAGACATTCAGTTAGGAGATCCATAAATTTTATAAACTTAAAAATAGAAACATGAATATTTTGTATTTCATCTGTACTTTCCTGTCAAACCATCAAGATTTATTTCCTTACATCATTTCACAATTTTTGTGTGATACATGCTTTCTCGATATTATCGTTTATTTGTTGAAGCATCTGTGATACTGATTCATAAATACCTTTTGACACAATAACTCTTCAAACTAAATTTGTGATTTCCAAGCGCCTTATTAAACAATCTAATTATATATACACACACACATATATGTATACATACATATGTACCCTTATTTAGCTATATAAATATATAAATAACTAACATATATAAATTTTAGTGAACTTTTGTCTTCTCCTCTAATTTATAACATTTCTCCTGACTAAGACACAGTCCTTCCAAGCCTCTTTTTGCCAAGCATTTTATCTGCAACACTTTATATTCTCCCAACCATGGTCCTGTCATGTATATGTTGTCATTCTCATTTTGCAGATCAGAGAGATTAGGTAATTGTCTGAATTCACACAGTAAGTAAGTAACAGAAACAGGATGTAAAACTATGTGTCCGCTCTCAGTGTTGGGCTTAACACAGAGAAATGTATCCAATGAGAATCTCAGACTCCATACCATTTGTTAATGTTTACAGTTTGAAGTTCACAGGTCCTAAACTTAGCTTTCTCCTTCTCATCATGTACATAAAGACAGGCACTGCCTAGGGATCTTTCTCTGCACTGGATTGGAGACACAGAGCACTGACTGCAGAAATGTGCTTGAGATAGGATAAGTAAATATATACTTTTGTATCTTACAAAATCATTCCTTGTTCTCATGAATCACTCTCTTTTCTTTGTTTCTATACTCACATAGAACACTATAATACATTACTGCACCATTGGAATGTAGGATAGAAATTATAGAGATTTTTACATGTTTTGTTGCTTTCTAGTTACTTCATCAGAATGAGAGAAACCTAAGCTGATTTACAAACTTGCTGGATTCAAGGTAAAAAAAAAATACTTTTTTTTCCCCAGAAAATGTGTTTCTGAAAAATAAATTGAATATAAATATAAATCTGTAAACCTCATGTGAAATGCATAACGGGAACGTTTTATATAAAGAAAGTCTGTTGTAAATTCTTCCATAAACAGAAGATTTACCAATTATTTTTATATTACAAATTATATTTATGTTTGAAGAGACTTTCATAAACATAGTACATGCCCGTGTTGGGTTGGGTGTAAAATAAACTTTCTTTTCCAGAGACAGGGGCTACAAAACTACATGAGAACTTGAGCCTTTTTCTCACTTCCCGATATTATTCATTTGGCCTCTGAGGCATGATTTTGTTTTCATTTTTGTTTTGCCACTATTCATATAACCGTAGTATATATTGCTTTGCAAATAAAGTTTTGTGACTAGTTTTTTTTTTTAAAAATCGAACAATCTGGACCATACCTGTTGAATTCCTTCTATGTACAAAACTCTGTAGTAGTTTCACACTTCCATTGTGATAAAACCAAAATCCATGAAAAGATTTCATTTATCCAGGGAAAGTGATATAATCAGATATTTATTTTATTTGACATTGCATCTTCAACATTTTTACAAATTATTAAAATCATCAATTTCAATATTTAGATCTCAAGTTATGTATCCTTGCCTTAGTAAAAATTTCCTCATTCTTAGTCATGAGCCCATGACATATGCTGCCATGATGCTATATATCTTTCCTTTATAACATTATGTTTATAGCATTATGTTAATTATAATTATACATGTATTTTTTAGATTATTTGATTAATTTTATGGTTAATTCAGTCTAACAAAGATAAGGATTTGTCTGATCTTGCTCACCACTGAATCCCCCAGGGCCTCGCATGGAATATATTAGGTAGTTTATAAATGCTTACATAATGTAGTTTTTTTAAAATGACATCCGGGCATATCTGTAAATGTGAAAGGAAATTCACCTCGAAGTTAACATTAGACATTTTATGTAGTGATTATATATTACTTGATGTTTGTATTTTACATTTTTATTAAATATACATGTCATTTTTACAATGAAAATAACGTATCTTAGAAGTGAATGAATTAAATAGAAACATCTATATCAATTACTTAAAGCCACTCGGACAATATTCAAATCAAAGCTCCTGGTTTTGCATATCAACTTCTGTTTCCTCATTTTAAAGATATAATCCTATTCCTTTAGCAAGTACCCCATCTATAAATTGATATTTTCAAATCAAACTTTGTTTCTTTTGAAAAATGAAAGTTGTAATTTGTCTTCTGTATTGATTACTTTATTATAATTATTTCATGTGAACCCCATTGCTCCATTCATATTGACTAGTTAGGATCTCCTATGTGATTATCTAACTGGGTGCTAGAGACATAAAGAGGAGAAAGACGTGTTTCTTACCATATGTAAGTGCTTAGAAGTTATGGTTTTAAAGTTCACATCGGAGTAACTAGATAATAGAGCATAATATCTGATGTGATTTGAAGCCCGTGGGAAGAGTTGTGAATTATTCTAGTGAGTACATAGATGTGGTATTAATCTAATCAGCTTCCAGAAAAGCTTAAAATTGAGCTGAGTCTGGAGGAAGAGCAAGGATTCATCAGGAAAAAAGTGAGAGGAGAATAGATTCCTGGCAAAGGAAACAACACATGCAGTAAAGTGGAAACATGAAAGTGCATGCGATCTCTAGGGAATAATAAGAAGAAAGTCATGGCTGGTCCACGTGGGACCCAGGGGAAGGAGGCAACACTATCAAGGGAGTTCGGAGTCAGATAATGAAGCAAAACGTATGCCTTGCTAAGAAACTGGCTGGCTTGGTACATAGGAAAGTTTACTACAGTAGAAAGCAAAATACCTTCTAAATATCGAAACAGTGTGTTTCCCTAGATTGTTGCCTCAAGAACATAATGGGACCATAAATCTGTAAGATGCATTCACAACTTCTAGTTCATTATTCTCTCTCTGGAAGAGTCAATAATTTCAATGTACACATGAAAATTCACTAGTAAAAGTGCTTTGGTAGTACTGATAGTATGAGTTGACATTGTCCACATTATTCCTTGTGAAATTTAAAAACTTCCTCTTTTGATAATAGTGTCGTGACTGCATGTTTACCCATTTTGCCCCTCAAGTAAAACAAATTATTGTGTTTATCAAATAAAATTCTCTAATAAATAACTTCGGTTATGATGGGGTGATATTTTACTATTTATTTTTAGTTTTGAGTATTTATTATTAGAGAGACTTTGAAATCAAACAATCACTGTTTTTAATTCCCTACCTGCTTATTGTCTGTGTAAATATAGTCAATCTTTATAGTCAATCTTTATAGTCAATCTCTATCAGCCTCTATTTCCACAAGTAAAGTGATAATAGTATCTACAGTCCAACATTGCTAGTTGCTTTATGAGATAAACACACATATGAGTCACCAACCTCATTCTCTCACTCAGTCTTTATTTATGTCTTGCCCAGAAAGAGTTGAGTGTGGTCTATAGCTATGGGCTCATCAGAAACTGAACCATAATCTTGGTCCATACCATACACACTCCATCAGTGTTTCTCAGGCTTGTATATGTTCAGAACATTTTTAAGGGAGAGAAAATATTGCCTTGAATCATTTTTATTTTACTATCACTGAATATATAAATGTAAACTTTATAATCTTTATAACTCACACAACTAAAAAACCCTATATAATACAACTATAAATGCTTAAATTTAAATTACTAAGAAAATTCAATATAACTCATGCTATTATTTTCCTGAAATAAAACTGCTGCCCCACAGATGCTCAGTAATGTGTTGTGAATGTCTTCCCTGAACATGACCGGAGTGCTGCCTGCTGGTTCAGGATCGACTGTGCCTGGCATTCTAACACGATTACCAGCCACCCAGGTTATGGTTCAATTCTCCAACCCTTTTCTTCTCTTTGGTGTATAGTCAAGTCTTCATTTATAGTGTTCCCAGATAGTATTGGTCCTTCAGTTAGTTAAAATGGATTGTTCCACAGTAAGTCTGCCTCTGTGTGTTTTTATTAGTCTGTGATGACACAATATTTTTCTGCATCAACAAAATCTAAAATATAAGTATAAATTCTGACACTGAAATTTCCTGGCCGTAATTATCAATACAGTTGATAGTCTAATTATTACACTACGCTCTTATTAATATTCCATTTTAGTATAACATAACAGTATACAATTTCAAAAATGTGGAGGACTCATGGGTACTAGAAAACATGCTTGCTAGAGATGACGATTCTTGAGAAATCCAATAAAAGAAAGCATTCTCTAAGATAATATGATGCTTAGTAATAAAATATTTTTTAATACTTAATCATTTCAAATACTTATGCTCTTAATAGCATCTTTATAAATTAAAAAAAAACAATGTTGTAGAAAACTCTGAAATTACCTTTTAAAGATCATTCAGAAAACGTTTGGATTTCTTGATCTAATTTTATATACTGTAGTGAATCATTATCATTGCTTTATGCCATATCCCATAGGCACTGAAGAACATTCCATGAAAGGAATTAGTTTTGAAAAAGAGTTCAAGGAAATATTTTTTTTGGTCATTATAATCTTTAAATTTATCGAATGTAGAGCATTCTACTTGTGATTTTACAAAAGTTATTTTTTTCTGATTTATATTTGCAAGAATCTGAAGTAAACAACATTATTCTTGTTTTGCATATGTAGAAACTGAGGTTAAAAAGAGTTGAAGTAACTCACTAAAGTTCCATAATAAATAAAAGACGTATTTATGATCCAAGCCCAAGTCAATGTAACTCCCAAATCTCTGCTCCTCTCTCTGTAGCACTAGGTGTCCAGTTTTTCATGATTATCTTTACTAGGATATTTTTCTCTAATATATGAGGTTTGGTTTATTAATTATAAACAATAATCAGTGTATAGTCACATCTACTCATGTTATTAAAAGAAAATGCATTTTGTAAAAGAATATCATAACTTGTAGATTTGATTGAAGAAACATCATCTAAAATTATGTTTACACCCAGATGCAGTATTAGTATACATTTTAAATAAAATGATAAAAAATGTGAAGCTTTGAAAATTCAGCTGAATGGCCATGCTCACGAAGCTAAAAGGGCAATTTTAAAGCTTAACATGGGTTTCCAAATATCTTGGAGTTCTAAAAGAATACCAAGTAATCTCACAAAACTTTATTATCATTTCTTAAGGGCAAAACCAAAATTTGTATTTTTTGGTTATTTTTGCACTGACATTTTCTAGACATAGAAACAGATGCACAGAAACCCTTAGGAGGAATAAACTCTACTGATAATTACCTTTGCTTTGCTAAGCTAAAGTACATCTTGGCAGAACCATCTTGGCAGATGACATCTTGGCAGAACCAAGTTTAGAGACTAGAAATATTCAAATTTAGAATTAATTCACTTCTGTTCTTTTCATATACATAGATGTTATATTTATTTTTCCCAAATCAGACATGAAAACATTATATCATTTATGTGTATCAGTATAAATGTCACTAAGGAAGTATGTATGAGTCAGAAATATGATGAAATAAGAAGTCTCAGGCTTTGTTCTCCCACAGAGACACCAATTTATAATAGTATGTGGACTGAAATATTTTATGAGAACTGCAGAAACCATATAAGAAGTTGTAGTATCCCAGGTGCATGCAAAGCCAAGAACAGATATATTGAAACATGTAAGAAGAGTCGTTTCACTTTACCTTTGATCACCCCACCCCCAAGCTGATACAGCTCAGTGCCATCAGGAGAGAAGCTTTGCTTATGGCTTCCCCCTTAGGAGGAGAAGAGAAGAGTGGAATAGGTTTATAATGTTCTAGGTTTTTGTTGGGGTACCTGAGGGACTGGTTTTTGTCTGCCTGATTTGGAACACTGATGAAACTAGAACAGTTTGGATGACTGGGGGCCACTGAAAGCAAGGGGGTGTGGGGGCAGCCTCTTGTGCTGTGGTACAAGAGGGCCTGCAGTGCCACAGGTTGAGGATGGGTGTGGCTGAGAGAGAGGGGGAGAAAGTGCCTGATTCATGGTTTCTTCTTTGGGAGGGCAGGAAAAGAATAGAGTATGCATCTGGATTCCAGCTTTTCAAAGGGCTGCCCAAAGGACTGATTTTGTCTTAAGTAACTCATGGTGCTAACAGGGAGCTTGTACACTGAGAACAAAGAAGCTGAAAAACACCAGAGGGGGGAAGAGATTATGTACACCTGAAAAAGAAACTAGCAAACCTCCCAGTTAGGAAATTACACACACAAACCCAGAGAATTCTCATATCCCAAAAGATGTTTCAAAGTTTCCCCGGAATCTCTAGCTGGACTGATTGGTGAAAGTATTGCTCTATACAAAGGCAGCCCATAGAGAATGGAAATGGTGGCTATTTTTTCAAATACATACAACTCAGCGAAAAATTGAAAGATGTGAAAAAACAAGGACACCTGGGCAATCAAGGAATAAAATAAATTTCTAGAAATCAATCCCCCAAAACAGATATCTATGAATTACCTGACAAAAAATTCAAAATAATTGTCTTAAGAAGCTCAGTGATCTACAAGAGAACAAGATAGACAACTAAACAAAATCAAGAAAACACATAAATAAAATGAGAATATCCACAAAGAGACAGAAACTAAAAAACAAACCATCAAACAAACAAACCGACATCCTGGAGCTAAAGAATAAAATTACCGATTTGAAAATTTCACTAAAGGGTTTCAACAACAGACATAATCAAGCAGGAGAAAGAATTAGAACTCAAAAACAGGTCATTTGAAATTGTTGAGTCAAAGGAGTAAAAATTAAAAAAAAAAAAAAAAAAAGAAAATGAAAAAGTCTAAGAGATTTCTGCAGTACCATAAAGTGGACCAATATATGCATTATGCATGTCCCAGAAGGAAGGGGTCAGTGTGCTTATTTGAGAAAATAATGGCCAAAAATTTCCAAATCTGAGGACCAAAATGGACATATAAATTCAAAAAGCTCAAAGGACTCTTACTAAAGTAAACACAAAGAGGAACTCTAATAGCCTAAACAATCCTATGGAAAAAGAACAAAGTTGGAGACCTCACACTTCCTAATTTCAAAACATATTATAAAACTGTAGTAAACCAAACAGTGTGGTAGTAGCATAAAGACAGATAGAGAGACCAAGGAAACAGAAAGGGAACAGATTAAAGAGCCCAGAATAAACTTTCATGTATATGGTCATGTGATCTTTTACAAGGGTACCAAGACCACACAAAGAGGAAAGGATAGACTCTTCAATAAATGGTTTTTGGAAAATAGGATATCCTCATGCAAAAGAATGAAGAGAATGAAGATGGACCTTACTATTTATTAAAAAAATTAATTCAAATGAATTAAGACCTAATTATAAGAACTGAAACTATAGAGTCCCAGAAAAATACTAGGGGAAAATCTTCATGATATTGGAATGGGCAATGATCCCTGGATATGACAAAAAGCACAGGCAACAAGAGCAAAAACAGACAAATGAATCTATAATTAAACTTGAAACATTTCTATGGCAGCACAAGAAAACAAATCAACAGAGTAATAAGGCAACCTATGGAAATGAGAGAAAAATTGCAAACCATATATTGGATAATGGGTTAATATCCAGTATATGTAAAGAATTCCTACAATTCAATACAAAAATGAAGAAGAAGAAGAAGAAGAAGAAGAAGAAGAAGAAGAAGAAGAAGAAGAAGAAGAAGAAGAAGAAGAAGAAGACCAAATAACCTAATTAAATAATGAAAAGATACTTCTCCAAAAGATATACAAATGTCCAACAAGCATATGAAAATATGCTTAACATCACTAATCATCACAGAAATATAATTAACACCACCATGAGAAAGCACCTGACATCTATTAGGAAGATCACTATAAAGAAATAATAATGATAATAACAATAACAATAACAATAATAATAATAATAATAATAATAATAAAAAAATATGGCAAGAATGAGGAGAAGTTGGACCCTCACACCCTGTTGGTAAGGTTGTAAAATGGTGCGGTCATTATAGAAAACAGTAAGACATTCTTCAAAAAATGAAAAATAAGACTAGCATATAATCCAGCAATCCTACTTCTGGGTATATATCCAAAATAATTGAAAAAAAATCCTTTCGAAGAGATATTTTCACACTCATGTTGACTGCAACATTATTCACAATAATCAAGAACAGGAAGCCACTTGAGAATCCATTGACAGCTGAATGGGTAAAGAAAATGTGCTATAAATATACAGTGAAATATTATTCATCCTTTAAAAGAAGGAAATCATGGCAAATGTTACAACGTGGATGAAACTTGAGGGCATTATGCTCACTGAAATAAGCCAACCACGAAAAGACATGATTCCATTTATATGAGGTATATAAAATAATCAAGCTCATAAAAATAGAAAATAGAATGATGGTTTCAGGGGTTGGGTGGAGGGTAAAGAGTAATTATTGTTCAAAGAGTATAGAGTTTCTGACATTCGAGATGAAATAGTTTTAGAGATCTGTTATACGACAATGTGCATATAGATAACAAAACTATACAGTATACTTAAAATTTGTTGAGGGAAAATTTATGTTATTTTTTAGCACTATACTAAAAATACTATGTATATATGTGTACCCATATATATTCATAATAACAATCATAAATCTCATTATGAGGAAATTATTATAAGGTTTACTTTTTACCTTTTTTTTTAATGGGCCAGTTATGTTTCTCTTTGTTTCCTCTATTTAGATTGATTTTTTTTTCAGTCAAAGCTAAAAATGCTATAGTAGTATCAAGGATTTTAAACTGTTTCAATTCTTATATTTCAAAAATTTAGGAAATATTATTTCCTATCTTTACTTGTTTATGTTTTTGAAGACCAAGATAGAAATGAAGGTATTTAACAACTATTAACTCAATTTCTTAATTGTTATAAGTGAGACAAGTCTAATACCAAACTGTACTTCTGACATGGGTCTTTTGACTATTCCTAATTTGTGAACATACAGAATATTAATCACAATTTCAATCTTGGACTTTGCTTCTTTTTCCTAAGGGAGGAAAACCATCTGCTCTGAAAAATTTCTTCACACCTGAGCTCAAACCAGCTTTGCATTTTTATCACAACTGAAAGTTCAGAAAAATCACAAAGCGAACTTTCCAAATAGCCTCCTTAGAAACCATCTGGCCCCACTGCTGCTTTTGGATATAGTTTTTTGAAAAATGTGGAAATGTATTTCATGGGTATTGGCTTATTTAAATTATACTGCTTCTTCATTGGGTTTAGCAATATACGTAATCCCAGAAGTATACAAGGAATTTTATTTCATATATATAACACAGATTTGCACCTAACAGTATCTTCTGTTATTTTTTCTATATTTTGACTTTGCGTCCTTTCATATTCCAAATAAAATATATTTATGTATTTTGGGATTTTTGTTGGCTTGTTCATTCACACATATTAACACTTCTTCATGTATTTTGACTAGTTGGTTCAGGACAATTTGGTATATTGAATATCGTAAGCTGAAGGAGTTTGAGAAAACAGCGGAAGTGAGGAGTCTCTGACCTTCAGCCCCTCAACTTTCTTTCCTAAAACAAGTCATGAAACTCCCATGTGAAAGGTATATTCCCTGTACCAGGACAAAGGAGATATTCTTATCAACAAAAATAGGGAATTTAGAAATGAGAAATCTGCAAGCAAACCTTGTTAAGTTAACCCTTATCTTCCTAGTTACTTCTTCATCATTTACTATCTAGATCTCAACTCCTTTGTCTTGTCAACTTTTTACAAATTTATTGTGTCATTGTTTAAAAGGTGTAAAAGCTTCCTGCTTTGGTCTCTCCTTCAGGTCTTTATTCTTTTGTGAAAGCTCCATGCACATGTAAAAATTCAATAAAATGTTGTTCCTCTTTTAATCTGTCTTTGTCAGTTTAATTCTCAGACTAGCCAGGGAATCAGGGAATTCCTTCCTACATTTCCTTAAATCACTTGCACTTTAAAGTAATTTACCTTTTTTTATTGTTGTTTCTAATTCATTAGCATCCTGCTTAATCTTTGGTTAACTACCTCTCCTGCTTCTCTTAGTTTTCAAACAGAGAGTTGAATACTGCAGTTTTTTTTCTCAATTTATTAATTGACAGCTTCAAATTTACTCCAAGTGCAAATTCTGTGCAGTACTTTATGGCTTTTTAGTCAATGCTGAAATTTTTCATGTTCTAAGAAAGGTAAACAGATTTTTGGCCCAATTCAGCTAGGATAAGTTTGTATCAGTATATAGTTTGGCATTATTTTTTTGTTATAATTTCTATAGTTTTGTTATTTGGATTGTATAATTTCTGCCCTTTAAGGTTTGTTAAGAATTTGCGCCTCATCACGCCAACAAGCAGAGAAGAGGATCACAAAGATACATTCACTTGCACATATTCCGGTAAGTTCATCCCAAACCTCTTGTCAAAAGTGATTATTCTCTAACATTTATTTATTGCTTGTTTTTTATCTTAATAAGTGAATTTAAAGAGATGGGAATGTTCCAGTAGTTGGCGAAAGGTAGAGATATAGGAGCAAGGAATAATTAGGGACGATCCCTGAGGAGTTAGGAAGGAATATAATTAGTCATATAAGAGGGTTAATTTGGGCAGAGTCTAAGACATTTCTCATTGTAAAAAATGAAATAGCACACAATGACATTGAAAATAGTTATTTGTTATTTTTGGTGCCATGAAATTGTCAGTGTTCCTGAATAATGGCTCCTGGTTTCACAGAAATAGAAGAAATAAACCTTGGAATTAAAGTATACATCTGTGGCATTTTGTCACAGACTATATTGTCCAAATTCCTCACAGTAACTTTGAGGAAGTTACTATCTTCCCAAATACCCCCCTTCTATTCAGCCTTCCATTAACTAATCAGTGATACACATTCTCTGCTCCAATTATAATGTACATTTTATGTTGTGTGGACCACACGGGCACACCTTTACACATGCTCGTCCTTCTGCCTGAAACCATCCCTCATATCTTCATATGGTTAATGCTTGTTCATGATTCAAGACAACTCGGTTGCCCCTGTTACTGAATCCCTTTTCTAGTACTCCTGGATAAAGTTTTATTTTGTCATATCTTTATGCTCTCACAACACACTGGATTTTCATGTATTTTGGTATTTTTGGTTTCATTTGTTTACTTACTTTTCTGGTTATTCTATTAGACAAAACTCTTAAAGGCATTGCCTATGAATTTGGATCCTGAGGGAGAAGCACATAGTCAATATTCAATTAATGTTTGTTGAATAAATGAATGGGTTAGTTAATAAATCTGCACTTAGGACTGAATTAGTATACAGTTAAGACACTTGAATAAAAGTATACATGAACAAAGTGATGGAGCATAATCTACAAGTATATGGACTAAAATATTATTTTCTTTAGATTAATAATTATAAAAAATTAAATAGGATTAGAGTGGAATCAATAGATAGAATAAATGTGAACCTAAACTTGTTAATCAAATCTCAGGGCATTGAAATAGCAATGTAATCTCTGCTTCCACCAATCTCCATCAAAACCCATACATAAAAATTTCAGAAGCATGAAGAAGACACTTTTAGAATACATAGAATTCTCAATGAGTTTACAGAACTAATTATCACAAGAGTTTCACAGGAATGGTATGCAAGTAGTCTTAACATAAAAGGTTGTAAAAAGTAAAGACTCTTGTGTGGCTCTATGAACAATATTGTAACAGTGATTGTTAACAGTAGTTTATAAGTGCAATCATAAAAATAGTTTTCAAGAGTGAATTATAAAACTCATTATAAAGATAAGTCTTTTATAATTAAGTACAATAGCAAAGGGAACTTCACAAAATGAAAGTTCATAGAACGAGTGTTTGGAAACCTGAACTGCACAGGTTTGAAGATATGACTGAGAAAAAAAGAGGGGGGGAATTGTTGGAATTCCACAGCTATTACCATTTTCTCCTGGTTTGAGTAATTGTAAAATTGATCAGTGCACATCCAAGAAGAAATGTCCTTTGCTTCGAAGAACTAGTAATAATATAATAAATTATGCGAATGATTTCTCTAAGCAATTTATGCTGAGTAAAATTCTTATGGATGAGATCTTGAGTAAACAAAACTGTTGGGGTCACTCCATGAAATAAAGACAGCCAAGGTATCCATTATCCAGAACTTGCCAAAGTTCTGAATGAAATACAGTAACTTTGATCAATTCCATAGGTAAAGGATTTGGGACAACTGTGTTCACTGCTGCATTTCCACCCTATTGATAGTATGGCTCATATCAAGCATTCAATTGTATATAGTTGTGATGTGAATGAGGAAATATTTAAAAAATTAGATACTGTGAGAGAGTAAATTCTGTCAAAGGTGGTAATTGTATGTTTAATAAGAGTTAGATAGTCACATATATAGTAAAGGATTGTAATCAGAGAATTTATGTGCATAGAGACCTTGAGGCAAAAAAGTGCTTAAGTTCAAGTTCATATTTAATGAAAATATGCATAGCTGGATTAGAGACATCAAA
This sequence comes from Rhinolophus ferrumequinum, assembly GCF_004115265.2. Taxonomy (NCBI): domain Eukaryota; kingdom Metazoa; phylum Chordata; class Mammalia; order Chiroptera; family Rhinolophidae; genus Rhinolophus; species Rhinolophus ferrumequinum. The sequence goes on from NW_022680459.1 coordinate 32,451, forward strand.
AGCATCAGTCTGGAGAGGTAATCTGGGGTCATATCCTGGATCATCTTTTGACTTAACAAGAAGTTTATGTTTTACTGTAAGAGTTTGGGAATTTTTCAAATTATTTTAATCAAGAAATCTTATTATGCTTTGTTATAAGCAGGGAGTATTCCAGGTACAATTTTGAAATTTAACAATTATATTGCAGAGTTAAAAATTCTTTTGGAGCCAAAAATTCTTTGGTGCTAAAAATTCTTTTGGTTAATGCATTAATTTCAC